>NW_017306416.1:1541868-1561508 GCF_000935625.1 Nanorana parkeri
GGGGGGGGGATAACTTGCTGATGGGTGGTATCAAAGAAACCTATATGACAAACTGAGATAGTTGGGGAAGCTGGTCCAGTCTGCACTGCTGCTGAGGCATTATGTGTGCAATTAAATATGAGTGCATACTGCCAAATTAAGTGTTGGAATGTGTTAGAGCCTCCCAGTATAAATGAGGAGGTAGAGACTCGGCACCTTACACAGTTATAAAGGGTTGCACAGGCTGGAACAGTGGTAATAATGGGAGATTTAACTACCCTGAAATAAACTGTTCTAATGGCACTGCTGATGCTGTAAAAGGATGGACATTAATAAACTTATTACAAGACAGTTTTATGGGACAGTTTTTAGAAGCCTTAACTAAAAATAAGACCCCAATGAAACTGTTAATCTCAAACAATGAGGGGATTATATGTTCATAAAAAGGAAAATCTAGGCAGCAGTGACCATAGGCTTATTTGATTTAATTTAGGTTGTAAACAGCCACATACTGGAAAGATAAAACCCACTTAATTTAAAGAGAGCAAATTTCCAAGTGCTAAGGGCTGGTGCTTCAAAAATTTGATTGGGATGGAACATTTTTATAAAAAAAAAACAACACAGAAATGTGATTGTTTCAGATCCAGTGTAGGGCAAAATATATTTGAATGGGCAATACCTGTGTGGCCCAGGTACAATGTTGAACAAGCCAGAAAGAATGAGCAAAGGGCATCGAAAAAAATATAAAAAACATGTAACACTTTTGAGCAAGAACAACGGCTTTGAACAAGTTTCAAAAAATATAACAAAAGGTATATGTGAGGGAACAAAGAAACCAGACATAAACTTCAAGTACAGGTTTAAAAAAGAAAAGGTGTTTACTGAAAACAATAAACATAAATGCAAAAAACAATGGAGAAAGTTCAGGATGTATTAATGCCAAGCCATAGGTCAGAAGCCAAAGCGGGTAGTCAGCAGAACCAGGTCAGGGAACTCTGAGAGCACGATAAACAGAACCAATAGCTGGAGTCCGGAACCAGGAGACCAGTCAGGCGGAGCCAAGGTCATAATCGAAAGAACAGGAACTACAGCAGCGCACTTGGTTGACTAGAATTAGAAGAGACTGAATGGACAAGCAGATGGTTGAATAGTGAGCTGGTGTTTGCATTATCACTCTGAGACAGAAATTTGTCAGGAGTTGTAGAATGATGATGTTTACGGGTTTGGTCATAAGAGGGCACCAAAGAGGAACAGCAGTGTCAAACATACTGCAAAACGAGCCATGCTGCAGCTGACTGGAGGAGGAAGGGTAAGAATCCCTGACACTATAAAAGAGGAAAACAAACTACAATTTGTGAACCAGAGTAAGTCAAACAAGAAATAATTCTTTAAATATATTAATAGTGAAAAGAACAGGTCTGAGCATGTAGACACTAAAATGATAACGCAGAACTGGTGACTGTGGACTAAGAAAGGGCCAATCTAATAAATACATTGTTTAGCTCTATAAGCACAAAGAAAAATGGTGAATATCAAGTCCAAAATAGGTATAATATTACCAGATCCTCAAATGAACCACAATGAGTCAAAATTCATATGGTTTAGAAACAGTTACACAAAATTAAGGTGAAGAAAACACCAGAGCCACATGAGTTACACCCACTTGTCCTCAAAGAGTTAAACTCTGTTATATTAACCAGTTGACATCCGCGGTGTTAAACCCCCTTCCCATCCAGGCCATTTTTCAGTATTCAGCGCTGCGGTACTTTGACTGACATTTATCTTTTATCATTTTTAGGACTCTATAATGATTGCCTTGGTACCTATGGATTGGCTCTATGCCAGTGTTGGACCGATATTTAAAAAGGAATCAAAGTCTTTACCAAGGTGTCACCTCTGTAGATGCCAAGATAAATGATAGCTTGATAAAAGACCACAGTGAAGAGTTTTTGCTAGAATATTAAAGGCAATAGTATGGATTCAACAAAGAACAGAAGTTTTGAAACAAACCCACTTTCTTTTTAAGAGGAAGTAAGAAAAACTCAACAAATAAGTGCCTGCAGATATAGTAGACTTAGACATTCCTAAAGTGTTTGACACAGTTCACCACATGTGGCAAATGTGTAAGCAAAGGTCTATAGGCTTAGAAAATTCAGTCAATAGATAGATAGAAAACTGGCTTAAAGATTGTATTCAGAGAGTAGTGATTAAGTTCTATGTGGTCTAAGGTTGTTATTGGTGTACCGCAATGTTCAATGTTGAAACCCTTATGTTTACATCTATTTATAAATTAAATAGAAGTTGGGATTGCATGTACCATTTCTGTGTCTGCAGATGACACCAGTGCAAAAGATGTTTCTAACTTACAAACATACCTGAATGCACCGTTCTATTGGGCAACTTATTGGCAAAGGAGGTTCAATGTTGCTAAATAGGTATGAGTGAACAGAAGACATTCTAAAATAATTGCAAACCTTAAACATTGCACTAAAACCCAATTTCTCTGAGTCTATGGGAGCTGGAGCTTGTTCTTTTATTCTGATCTTTTTCAAGGCCAATTTGCCAATTTTAGGAGAAAGGCCATGAGTAACTGAGCACTTCCATTGGGAGCAATATAGAAAAATTAAAATAGTGTTTGGCAATGAGGAGGTTTTTTTTAAAAAAGGCTTAAAGGGCAACAATACAAATACATAATTGTTTAAAATAACATATGTGGGAGGAAAAATGTACTCAAAATGCCATCTGTGATTCAAAAGGGCTTCAAGGCATACAGGGTTATTCACAAAAGGGTGAAGAGTTTGGAGAAGGCAGGAGAAGTGAACAATCTAGGCCAAAATAGCTAAATTGGAAAAATTCTCCAATTTAGCTCACTTTCCAGTTCAGCTATGTGGTCCTAGATTGTTCACGTCTCCTGCCTTCTCCAAACTCTTCACCCTTTTGTGAATAACCCTAAAAGTGGCAGGCCTACCAAGAGGTCCCACCTGTCACTCAAATTTCCTGACCGCTAGTCTTGTTATCCTGGTATCAAGTGGAATAATAGGAATAATAGGAATCTTGCAGCCGGGGGAATACGGACCTAGTGAGAGAAGTGCAAGCAGACCAGGACCAGCAATAATATAACAATAGAAAGAGAGCTACTCACAGTCTGGTGTCAGCCAGGGTCAGTAACCAGTAAGAAGAATAGCGCAGTAACAAAGGAAATAACAAAGGTCCAATATATCTGCGACCTAATTTTGGAGATGGTTGTTTTAATTTGATATTACAAGTTGATTCCGGCAATACCGGGGAGAAGATCTTCTGTGACGGTCGGCATTCCTTTTGTGACTGCGAGAAGACTAAAGCAGGACTTTTTTTATGTCTCTCCAATGCCCAGTTAGTCTGGAAACCATGTTGGCTGCCGCAGTTACCTCTACAGGAGACGACTGAAAAGGAAAAACCCCAGGGTGGTACTCAAAGGCAGCCTGAAAGGGAGAGCATTTTTAAGAGGAGTGTCAATGTGAGCTGTGCTCTAATTCGGCCAGGGGTAGCATTTTCCTCCAATTGTCATGTTCGGCATTAATAAATGCCCTTAAATAGGTTTCTAAGTCCTGATTAACTCATTTTGTCTGGCCGTTTGATTGAGGAGATATCCAGAAGACAGTGAATTTTTGAAACGCAGATGTTTCCAAGTAGCTTTCCAAAAAGAAGATATGAATTGAGGCCCTCTGTCAGAAACAATATCCACTAGAGTACCGTGTAAACAAATTACATTCTCAATGAAGGATTGGACCAAGCTTGGAGTTGAGGGAAGGGCAGTCATAGGAATAAAGTGTGCCAGCTTGGAAAAATTATCAATAACAACTCAGATGACGGTTTTACCTTTTGGAGGCAGGCAAATAAACAATAAAATCCATACTAATGTGAGTCCAGGGAGTGGTGGAAGTAATCTTTGGGGACCTGATCAAGGCATCTTGATGGCTGCACAGACAGTACAGGCTCTAGCAAAGGTTATGACATCACATTTAAGGGTAGGCCACCAAACCAGGGATTTTAAACATAAGATAGTTTGTTTAATACCTGGATGCCAAGAAACCTTATGTCCATGAGCTCATTGCAAAAGGTCTTTACGAAGTTCTTTAGGTACATACAAAGTATTAGACGGAACAGATAGGTTAGAAGGAACCTGAGATTGAACAGCTAATAAGTTCCTTTGTAAGTCTATAGCAAGTTGAGCGACAATTCGTTCTAGTGGTATGACATGGGCAAGAGAAGTTTGAAGATTTTCACAAGGGAATTGGCAAGACGAAGCATCCGCTTTGGTAATCTTGGTCCCAGGGATGAAAGTTACAATAAACTTGAAACAAGTGAAGAATAATGCCCATCGGGCTTGTCTGGCATTCAGTATTTTTGTTGTTTCCAAATAGGTCAGATTCTTATGGTTAGTCTGAACCACAATAGGGAGCTTCCAGCATCCTAGCAACCAGTGACAAGGGTTCCCCTGACATGACCCTTAGTAGGAAATTGTCCATTAGTGGCGGTAATGATATTGCCAATGAATGACTTCAGCTGCAGCCACCAAAGGTTTGGCAGGCAGGTGAACTGAAAAGATCTTGCCATTTAAGCTGGCCATATAATTGCCAGTTTCCGCCAGTTCTTCAGGAACTGGCCAAAATTCACACAGTGGGTTTTGGTTGGCATCCCTTGATCAGCTGATTGAAGGAGGCAGTCGAAAATCTTTGTACGAACAGAGACGGCAGCCAATGAGGTGCCAGCTCTGTATGGGTATCCTGACAGTGGCCATCACAGGGTAAACAGCAGGGGACTCCTCTATTAATCCTCCTCAGCGTTGATGGAGGAATCTGTTCTATTTTTAAAAATAGAACGGTGTATGGCCAGCTTTAGTTTGTCTCGTTGGTGATTTGTGAACAGCTTGGGTTTGGGTTGAACTCACGGTGACATGAATACAAAACTTAGCCCTATTGATAAATGTAAAAATATTTGGGGATAAGACCTTGCATGCAACATTCACTCTAGAGGAAGTACAACTGGGGGAGTCAATGATCCCAGAAGGATCTGGGACTTCTGGGAGATCATAAACTTAGTGATAGTATGTAAGGCCAAACTGCATTTTCTATAGCGAGCAAAATACCAGAGAGAGACATAATTTTGCCCGTATACAAAGCATTATTAATCCTCATCTGGAACATGCAGTTCATTTTTGGGTACCAGTTCACAAAAAGGACATTGGAGAACTGGGGAATGTGCAGAAAAGGCCAACTAAACCGATAAGAGACATGGAGGAGCTCAGCTGTGATGACAGATTAACTAAACTGAATGTATTCTCCTTTGAGAACAGGCATTTAATAGGGAGGGTGGGGGGTTTGAACAGCATGATTAAATACATAAATCGTCCATATAATTGGAGCAGTTATTCGCTTTTAGGTCATTACAACAAACAAGGAGGCACTCTTTGCATTTGGAATAACACAGACTTAACCTTCTCATATGGAAAGGTTTACTCACAGTAGGAGGGGAGACACTGTGGAGTCGACTTACTCAACATCTAGTTCTCTCCAGATCAGTTGATTGTTTTAAAAAATATTGGTTGTGTTTCCGAAAGCACAAAATATAACTGGCTATTAATATTTGTAGGTAACAACACCATAGATTGTTGATCCTGGGAATTTCTGATTGCCTTAGGGCAGTGGTAGGCAACATTTGCACTCCAACTGTGCTGAAACTAAAAATCCCATCATGCCGCTGCCTCTGGGAGTCATACCTGTGGTTGTCAGAGCCTTGCAATGCATCATGGGGCTTCTAGTTATACAGCAGCTGGAGTGCCAAAGCTGCCTACCCCTGCCTAAGCTGATTAGGAAGGATTTTTTTATCCCTTTTTGGTGCAAATATTTATAAGGACCAGACTTTATAAGGTTCAGCTTCAGGTTTAGGTTCTGTACATGTAGGTATTTATTTATCTGTTGGCTGAACTTGCTGGACTTATGTCTTTTTTCAACCTAACTATGTAACTTGGGGAGGAGGGGGAGCTGGAGTCAATCATCTCTCAATGTGCATCGTTTTTTTTTTTCCATTTTATTTACCACTTAACAGAAGTAAACTGTAATTTCTTTGTCAGTGTGATAGGCTGGAGCAGAGATTGTGATGAGGATGGACTGCTCCACATGACCTTGAAAAAAACCCAAAACCCAAATAACATTATCAGCATGAACTCTGATCCTCTTGCAATGTTCAATCTATCCTGCTGTTCCATCTTTTCTACTGGCCGTATCCAGAAGGAAGAACCCTTGCAGTTCCTGAATTGACCATACATTGCTTTAAAGCAGTATTAGGTTTGGGCACAGGATGTGTTATTGTCCTTACTTTACCAGCAAAGGTCATTAGGAAACAGCACGGCAAAGTGAGTCTGTTCATACGCATTGTGTATCCTAGCTACATAGAATGGTAGCTAGCTACAGTCTCCAATTGAACAAACTCCCAAAGAACATTTCAACTTTACACATTTGCCTTTTTTGGACTCTACATTTGTAAGATATGTGTTCGCTCAATACATGATTTACAGATTTCATAGGTAGTTTATAGGAAATAAAAAATGTGGCTGGATATGGAACAGTGTAGCATGATGCTCTATATTTGCTCTGGAAAACAAAACCCATTAGACCTCTGTTTTTAGCTCTCACATCCAGTCTCCCAGGAAATAGAAGATATTTTCCTTAAAGAATAAACATGTGTTGCTTCGTTAATCCTTTCTTGCTACCTAAAACAGCTATTTGTAGAAGACTGGTGACGGAGCAGTCTTAAAGGGATCTTTTTGTATGATCACAGCTTGAATGATTGAACATGTTCCTTCAGGCATATCAATCAATTTATATTTAAAGTGACAGTAAACTCAAGAGTTAAACCTTAAAAATGCATTCCAGTTCCCCAACTATTAACAAAAATGTATCTTACTTGTGTATCACTTGGCTGTAGATCCTACGGCCATATCACCATGAAAGCGCCTGATCTCGGAGACCAATTCAGGGTGGGGTCTGGTTAGTACCTGGATGGGAGACCGCCTGGGAATACCAGGTGCCGTAGGCTTTTTTTGTTATTATTATTCCGTTCCCAGCTGCTTCTTCCAACCTCAGCAACCCCAAGGTGAAGAAGTTGGTGGGAGGCCACGATTAGCGCCTACGTCCATATCACCCTGAAATCTTGTCTGATCTCGGAGGCCAAGCCGGGTGGGGCAAGGTTAGTACCTGGCCACTGCTCCAAGCTCACTCCTGTGATGGACTACAATCTCAATACAAATTATTAAATTAAATATGAGATTGTAGTCCATCATGGGAACGAGGCTGGAGTGGTGGCTACTTTACAACACATAGGGACCATGGGTAACAAAAGTAACCATCCTTCAGAAGGAAGGACAGTGTTAGCCCCAATTCAGAGATGATTTCAGGATCTACAGCTGAGTGATACACAAATAAGATAAGAAATCTGACAGGAGTTTATTGAAAATAACAATAAACAAAAATGGCAAAAAACAATGGAGGAAGTCCCGGACATTGTCAATGCCAAGCCAGAGGTCAGATGCCAAAGCAGGTAGTCAGTTGAAGGTCTGACTACCTGCAGGTCAAAGAACATTGAGAGCAGAATGAATAAAAACAATAGCCGGAGTCAGGAACCAGGAGAATAGTTAGCCAGAGCCATACATAGAGAACAGGAACAAAAGCAGAGCAGTTGGAAGATCTGAATACATGCAAGGGGGGAGACTAAATGGTCTAGCTGATGGTTAAATAGTGAACTGGTGTTACATTATCATTTTCACTGGCAGGGATTTGCCAGAAGTTTGCTGTGAGTTGCAGAATGATGACGTTTACGGGTTTGGTCATAGGAGGGCACCAAAGGGGATACATACCTGTAAATCCTAAAATCATTTGTGTTGACTCTGTCCTTCCTTCTGGAGGGTGGCTACTTTTGTTCCCCATGGTCCCTGTGTGTGTTGTAATGTATCCATCACCCAAAACTCACTCCCGAGATGGGCTACAATCTCAGGTTTAGTTTACTAATTTGTGTTGAAGTTATAGTCTATCACAGGAGCAAGCTTGGAGTGGTTAAGTTATTTCAAATGCTGAAGAAATCACTCATAATGGATGCTGCTCCTTGATGTTTAAAACGTTTAGTTTCCTACAGAATCAGCTTGTCCCCCAAGTAGTGGTCCTGACTTCCTGTTTTAGAGTGACTGCTTTTATATACTAATGAGTGAAAAATGGTATTAAGAGCGCTACTACTGTACTAGGCATAGAGGGAAACTCACGTCCCTCTATGCCTAGTACAGTAGTAGGGCTCTTAATACCATTTTTCACTCATTTGTCTATCACAGGGCTCCTCTCTCTGTTTTTCATAGAGCTTGCACACTGTAACCCTTGTCTTTACATCAAATCTCCCAAGAGTTTGTACCCCCTGGTTGTGCGCTTGTCCTTTTTTGTTTTTGCTTTTATATACTGTGAGAGGAATTTATGAAAATTGGAGCAGACAAAATCTGGAGCAGCTGTGCATGACAACCAGCCCTCTTCTAGTTTTCATTGTAAAATCTTAACTGAACAAACTGAAGATAGATGCTGAATGGTTACTATGGGCAACTATTGGAGTCGATAACATTGACATCTATGGATAAGCCTTGATTTTCTGAACTGAATCAGCATGGGGCTTTGTGATCTGCAAATGAGAAGCATTAAAGGCTTCTTGGGGCAGGGACGCTGATGACTGAAGATCTGCCGGACTGTCTTATCTCCTGGGACGAGCCCGACCCCCTGCTGGTATTTACTGTCCATACCTGTGTCAACAATGCCGCATACATGCTGGGATGGGGGCAGGGACACATGATGGAACCTTCTTCCTGTGTAATCATCTGCACAAACCTAGCTCACAAGCAGGAATAATGCTATCCATGGTGACCTCTTGGACAAGACAAGTCTTCTTGGACTCTACAATCAAGAATGTGATTTGCTGAGACCTGCTGGAGAGGAGTGTTATGAGCACAGCGAAAAACCCATGGCATGTGTGAATGAGAGAGAGAATGTGGTTGCTAGCTGAAGGATCCTAACCTCAATTCCTATCCCTACTGAACCCCATCCAAATCCCCTCTCCATTCATTGTAATTAGAATGGATGTATATCCCTATTTGTAAATAAACCCAACACTTATTTAAGATTCAGTTGTTCATCAGTAATTTAAGGCACCCCCAAAGCAGAGCATTTATTTATAATGTATATTTATTAACTTTGTTGTCATATGTAATGCCAATTGCAATATAAACAGGCCGATAGGAGAAATGTAAATGGTCCATAGGGGGTGTAAAGGAGGCATGAGAACTGACGTGGATAATAGCGTGGTGTGATTCTGCTACAGCTAGTAGTTTTGGTTAAAACTACAGCCGATACATTATTTTTCAAGGTAGAAAATAAGACTTCTCCAGGTTACAGCATTCAAAATTCAATCTTTATTTCATTTACACTCAAAAACAAAGCCACAAAGCAATAACCTTTGTAGAGTCTTTAATAAATAACAGCAAGTATTTTTTTTTCCTGTCACCGGCGGTGAAATACAATAAGCACTTTTCTTTAAAGGAACTTTCTTTCCGCAGAACCGGTGAGTTATTTCTAGAATGAATGTGCCGCATCGCTCACCGCCTTTCTGTCTCCTCGAAAAGTGTTAACACCTGAACTCCGTCAGGCGGCAGGCGAAGGTGTTTGATCAATATTTAGCTCGTCCTTGAGGCTGTAAATGGAGCTTAAATGAAAGAACCTTTGATACTGTTGATGGCAGACGGCATACAGTACAACAATGAGCCATAAAGCTGAAAAATGTGTTAATATAAAATTAATTTAAAAACGTTATTGGGTCCAAATGCAATGTGCAGATCATTTTGAAGAGGTGATGCTTGGCCATAGGGTCAGAGCAACAGAGTTCAACATCTGTTTTTAAAGGTAGGTTTCCACTTAAAGAAAAATAAAAAATAAATCTATTTATGTTATTGTAACAAAGTAACAGGTACAGGTGTAATACTATTACAGTGACCCTGTTTTGTCTGTTTTTGACATTTGTATTCAAAAGAGTAGACTATGCAGGTTCTTTGAGATTGTAGAAGGTGCTATGACAGGTTCTTACATTCCTGGATATTTTATTTGTTGGTTAAGTGGTGCCTTTTTGTTATTTTTCCCTGATGAAACCATGTTTAATGACGAAACATGTTGGTTGTGGGTTATCTTTCTTGTTTTGTTTACTGTTACATTGACCAATGCTATACGCTCAAGACGATAATCACTATCTTGGTGATACTTTGGGTAAAATCACTGTCATGAAAAAATTTAATGCATTAAAAGTTTAATGGTGCTCTAAATTATTATCGCAGATTGGCAACTTTTACATTTTTAGATTTTGTTTTTGTATAGTTGATTACAGTAGAGCTGATGCAAGATTGGAGAAGAGACAACAAGCACGAAAATGTTATTGTATTCGGCTTGGCTATTCTGCTCGGTACCTCCAAGGTACCGAGCAGAAATAAAGAAGTTCAGAGAAGGAGAAAAAAAATAAAACCGTTGCCAAATTATTAAAACAATGAAAACAAATAGGACATTTAAAAAATAATTAAAATATTAAAAAAAGAACAAGAAAAAAAAAACAATTGGCAGAGCTAGCAATAACTGTTTCCTATTGGCCGACACCTGCTAGAGTCTTCTAGTAGGTCCCAGCCAATGAATAACAACTGGGCGGAGCCGGCCGTGACATCACCCAGTTGTTATTGTTTAATGACAGATCAGCATCCCCAGGAAGCAGCATCCCAGCTGAAGCAGGACAAATGGACTGCCGAAGGCCAGCCTTTCTCCCCACAAATGACAGCTGGGCGAAGGCAGCCATGAGATCACGGCTGGCTCTGCCCAGCTGTCATTTGCAGGGAGAACGGCCGGCCTACGGCAGGCCGTTCATCCTGCTTTGGCTGTCACTTCAGCTCAGTCCAGCCAAAGCATATGCCTTTGGCTTGGCTGAGCCGCTTGGCTGCCTTCGGCTGCTGCCTATGGTTCGACTGATGGCCTCTCTGGTTCGACTCTCTCTGGTGGCCGCAGAGAGACAAATGAAGCTACAGCTGTATCCTTCGGCTCAATAGTGAACCCCCATAATCTATCACAGGAGCGAGCTTGGGGCAGTGGCTACTTTACAACACACACAGGGACCATGAGGAACAAAAGTAGCCACCTTAAAGAAAGAAGGACAGTGTCAGCATCAATTCAGAGATGATTTGAGGATCTACAGTCGAGTGGTACGCAACTAAGAAAAATGTTTGTTAATAGTTAAGGTACTTGAATGTATTTTTAAGATTTAACTCCTGAGTTTAGTGTCACGTTAAGACTGCAGGAAAAAGGGTATTTTTAAGGGTTCTTTATAGGAATTAAAGATCCCAGGGGGACTTCATGGAGAGTGTGCGGAGGTTAGAGGGCAAGCTGGAGCTCGAGATTTGCTCTAAAGGAGTTGAAAAATGTCATCATATCCTATCCGGTTTTAACCTCAACATTGTAATTGTAATACATACTAGAGTTGTTGTTGATAATGTAATCAATGCTTACCCTTTTATGTAGTGAGTGCTGCCATCACTTTCACATCTTTCTGGATTCCCAGTGTGTTTTGAGTCTCTTTCCTCGCTGCTTAATGTGATGCAATCTCCATTTCTCAAGACTTCATAACCCATCATGTATTGCTTCCGGCAAGCAATGATGATGTCACATTGTTCAGACATTGAGTTGTAGTTCTGAAGAGGGTTGTGACACAAAGAAGTGCATATTCACAGGGCTGAATGAAATTGTCAGTACATTGAAAAAGTACATCCTATGGGCATCTTCAATAAGCTAGTTTACAAACTTCTAGATCAATATGGTTATTAGCTGCGGGTTAGAATTATGTAAATTCAATATAGAAATAAAATTTTTTACTTTTTTGACCATAGATACAATTTAAGTTGTTGCCCACAGTGTCCAATTAGAATTCTTCTTTACTTTGTCATAAGAAAACTTAAGCAGCGGCTTGTCTTTGGCAGTCCTGACAAACAAACACACACACTTTCACATGCACAAACACAGCAGCAGCACTAAGATAAAAGTTTGCCTGGAGAAGTCGAAGATACAACTTGCTATCAGTGCTTTACACCATAAGTGATTCTGAGCACATAGTGAAATATGCCCTGAATTGGTTGTCTGGCTTCTGTGATAGTCGTGAAGGTGTTTTTAGAGCTCCATAGAAATGGCAGCACACAGGCAAAGATAAACACAAAGATGAAAGGAAAGGGAGTGAAAATAATTTAAGTAAACATGCTTTTTTTTTTCCTTTTGAAAGCGAGCAAAGCTTGCCAGGTTGTCTGGGACTGTCATTATTTCTCAGTGTGATCAGGCTCCAACATTCAATAAATAAAAGGCTCTGTGTACAGATTAGACCCATTATCATTTACTCCTGTTTGTGTTGATAAATATATTGTTCTGTTTTTATTTGAACAGTTTGCCTCTGCTAAATATCTTCATGAAGTATTTTACAAATAAAGCAAATGCACAAATAACATAATTAAATAGCATCCGCGGGCGGGAAAAAAAAAAGTCTTGCAAGCAGTTTTGTCTATTTGCAAGGTTTAGTCTTCTGTGTAGACTTTGGATCTGTTGGCTATAGATGCACAATAGCTTTCAGAGGACTATCCCTTTGGATAGTCTCCCTTTGGATTTACAGTAGTATTAGACTATCCAATTTTTTTCAATAATGAATCCAGATCAAATATACACTCACTGGCCCGCTTTATTAGGTACACCTCTCCAGACGGGGTGACACCCCGCCGTGTCGTCATTGCACGTGCGCGTGACATCACAGCGTGCGTGCACGATGACGTAATCGCGCATGAGCGGCCATCTGATCTGATTGATCACCAAGATGGCAGAGAGAGGAGGGGACGTTCACCTGGCAGGATGAGGTATGCCGCCAGGTCCCCTCTTCTCTCCTGACACTGTCGGGCTCTCGGTCCATGACCGAGTGCCCAACTTTTCATAGGGGGTGACACCAAAATTACTGTCAGTCATTTTGGTGTCACCCCTGCAATGGTGTCACCCGGGTGCCGCACCCTCCACACCCCCCTTGTAACACCACTGAGGCCTCTTCAATTGCCCGTTAACACAAATAACTAATCAGGCAATCACATGGCAGTAACTCAATACATTTAAGCATGTAGACATGGTCAAGGTTATTTAAGTGACTTTGGTTGTTGGTGCCAGATGGGCTGGTTTAAGTATTTCAGCAACTGCTGATCTACTGCGATTTTCATACAGAACCATCTCTCGGGTTTACAGGGAATGGTCTGAAAAAAAGAAAATATCCAGTGAGCGGCATCTCTCTGGGCAAGAATACCTTGTTGATGCCAGAGTTCAGGGGAGAGTGGCCAGACTGGTCCAAGCTGATAGAAAGGCAACAGTAACTCAAATAACCACTCGTTACATCCGAGGTATGCCATCTCTGAATGCACAACACATTGAACCTTGAAGCAGATGGGCTACAGCCACAGAGTGTGATGCTATCATGTCAATATGGACCAAACTCTCTAAGGAATGTTTCCAGCACCTTGTTGAATCAGTGCCACAAAGAATTAAAGCAGTTCTGAAGAAAAAAGGGGTCCAATCAGTACTAGAAAGGTGCACCTAATAAAGTGGCCAGTGAGCGTAAATTGCCAAGCAAATTTACATTTGCATTTATTATTATTTATTTAGATTTTGCCCGAGTACTTAGAGTCATCATGTTTTCAAACAGCTCCAACTCAGGTTTCCTTAACTTCCTGTCCAGTACAAGATCACATGGGACAAGATCCCTCTACTAGCTTGAAGAAAGGAGGAAGGAGAAGTGGGGAGCAGGGAGTGGCTTACCTCACTGTGTATGTGTGGACATACAGATTACTAGGGTGGCTCCATAGGTTCCTGCAAGGGGAAGGAGCCACCCTAAAACAGGAAATCTGGGAAACCAGCTGATTCTGGAAAAACTAAAACAAGAACTTTTGTAAGTGATTTAATCAGCATTTGAAATAGCTTGAAAACCTCTGGACTTTTATATCACTTTAAGAGCAAACTGTAAGCTGAACCCAACAAGATAATTCCTTGATTATTGTGAGACTAAGCTTGCAACAGATCCACCAAGTGTGCTGCTAGCCCAATGTAGCAATAGACCTGTTATCAGTTCACTCCTAAAGTGTAACCGTGGTTGGCCTATGGTACTGCGTTGGAATCCAATGTGCCAAAAATCAATACCTTCTGCGATATCAGTAACCAAATAAGAAAGTATCTTTATTTAGTTACTTTCCTAATAAGTAAAGTAGATCCCTATAAGTCCTATTTGCGTGGGCTTCCTGGTGGGGGACCTGCTGCCTCAGAACCACAGTTTACCAGTTCATTACTATACTAGGATGAAGCGGGTATTCACCCAGCCCAGTGAATTATGGGGTCCACTCTCACATCACTGGTAAAGACAATGTTTCATTATGTTATACAAATTGCTAGCACTGCAATAGGTTGAACGCGGTGGACTTTTTTTCAACCTGACTAATTATGTAACTATGCAATTTGTATAATATCCTTTAAGGATCTGTATATCAATTTTTTTGCAAGCTGCTGTTAATAACGTCAAACTTGTTCATGTTTGATTTGCACTTTATGCACATCTAGAGCGTACATTTATTTTTACAGATTCTTTATTATATGCTAAACTCTTTGACCATACCAGTTTAGGTGGATAGAGATAAAGCACCACTAAATTCTCAGTGTGGGACTGTTTGGTCGCAGACACCTTTAAATACTTTAGCAGTGAAATCCCAAGCAGTATAATCAGCCCTGCCTTGTTTGATGTAATGGTAATTATTTTTGTTCTCATAGCACACAATGCCCTTTTTAATGGTCAATGGAAACCCTCCTATATGTACTTTTTTTCTAATAGTATCTTCTTACACTCTCCTGAGAAAGTGGCCATAGTAGAGCTACAAAACAAGTCGATGGTGTATTATATTTGTACCGTCCCCGCAATAACAATTGTTGATAACATATAAAAGTTATCCTCTTCATCTGTTTCTGGACACCTCTGCTGATCTTAGTCCTGTTTTTTGGGGGGCTTTTTCCTCAACCTTCTTTTGTTTAGACTACAGATCACCTTCCCATTACAGTATGTTATGGAGATGAGGATAGGGGGGTAGTCTACGGTTGGAAGCATGGGATAACTCAGGAAGTTCTCCATATTAAAATGTTTATTGAAGGTTTTCAGAATGTAACAAAAGACATACATACAATACAGTGAGCATACATTAAGACAATCACACTACATACGATATCCAGGGTAAAGGCGAGGGGGGGCACAGGGGGGGGGGGAGTTGGTCCCCTGGTCGGGGCGCCTTTGAGTAAGCGTGGCACAATATGCGCATTCGAGCATGTGGCCAGTCAGTGCATAACAATACAGTGATGGAACCTCTCAAATGAACTTGACAATCATTTTACCGGAAGCGTAGTGTGTTAGGGTTTTACAGAGTTACTAATAGGAAAAATAAAATAAAAAAACAGGTTTTAAAGCAGACCATATCACGCGGATAGCATTGAGATATATTCATCCTGAGTTTTAAAGTGCAGCCATCTTGCCCAGGTCGTGTAAAAAGTGCTATATGTGTCCTTACTAGAGTGATGGAGTTCTTCCATCAGACGCAAAAAATCCACCCGTGTCAACCACTCTGCCACCGTGGGTGTTTGGTTTGAGCGCCAGTGTGTGGGGATAAGAGCTTTCGCTGCATTGAGCATAAAGGGAATTACCTATCTCTTATATGAGCGCATTGAAAGGGGGTTAAGATGGAAGAGGCACAGCCAGGGGTCCAAGTGTGTAGGTATACCGCTAATGGTGGAAATGAGACGGGTGACGTCTCCCCAGAACTGTTGTATGCACGGGCAATCCGACCATAAGTGAGCATACGCGCCTTGAGCTCCGCATGATCTCCAACACAGCGGGGAGTTTGCCCGGTTGATGGCATGGGTGATGGTAGGTACCTGATACCACCTCGCGAGAAGTTTGAAGTTGACTTCTGTCATATAGCTATCCGGGGAGGCAGAGGAGCACATATGCAACACCTTGGGCCTCTGAGAGGGGGATAAGGGTGTTCGAAATTCCTGTTCCCATTTCCCAAGGTATGGCGGGGGCTGGTCACCAGTAATTCCCGACATAATCTTGTATATGACAGAGAGACCATGGCTTGTGGGAGTCGGTGACCCCAATAATGATTCAAAGGGCAAGAAGTTACCTCTCACTCGTAGTTGCTTCGGGAGAGACATAACAAAATGTTGTAGTTGTCTGTATCTCCAGAAGTCCATCAAATGGGTGCCCCACTTGTCCCTCAGAGCCTGGAGAGAGCAGAGTGAGGTCCCTTGGAGGACGTGTTCTAGGCGCAAGCAGTCAGAGTCCGTCCATGTTGAAAAGGGGGGTCATTATTTCCGGGAGGGAAGAAATCCGTGCCCGTTAGTGGTAATAAAACTGAATTGTATGGCCAGTCATGAGCTTTATGTAAGCGATCCCATGTTGTAAGTGTGACGAGTGTGAGGGGGGAAGTCAGAGGGGACAGTGTCCGCGTATATGGTGGAGTCCAAATACATTCTGAGGGGTGGGTATTACTCAAGTATACTTCTAATGTCATCCTTTACGGGAGGCACTGAACATCCAGTCTAGGAGACTAACTAATTGAGCTGCTTTATGATAATGTTTAAAGTCAGGTACGTTGAAGCCCCCAGCCCGTTTGTGTCTAGAGAGAATGGAATAGGCTATCCTAGGTTTCCTGCGTTGCCAAATAAATTTGGATAGTAGGGATCGTAATGTGGTGAAGAAGTATATTCGTGGTTTGTACCGCTTCTAGAAGGAAGTGGTCTAAGAAGAGCATGTCTAACCGCGAGTAGGAATTATGGACAGAGGAGTAGTGGGAATAGTCCCTCTCACTGGGATGAAGTACTCTCCATACATCAACCAGGTGAAGACCATGTAGCATTCTGCGTACAGTATTAAGGTGTGATTTAGGGTTACGTGCATGGCCTGTGGATGTGTCCATGGATGGGTCCATGCAAAAGTTAAAATCCCCCGACACCATCAGGTGACCGAAACGAAAGCTCCGAAGTTTACCCAATATTTTTCTAAAGTAGGAAACTGGTGAGGAATTCGGACAGTAAATGTTCGCCACAGTATATATAACACCATATAATTCATAACTCAGGAAGTTCTGATGACACTGCTTAGAATTTCTGTGCAAACAAAGGGAAAGTTGTCAGCTTGAACAATAAGTTAGTAGCTTGCTGTATTCCTGGCAGGTAATTTTCTGCGCTTGCAGCATAGGGAAATGTGCGCATATTGTTGAGAATTATTAAATGTGTTGGTTTTTATTTAGACATGTACTTTAAAGTGAACTTGAAATATGGGACTCACCATTCCTAATTTATTTTTAAAGGTACAAGCTCTTGAGTTGTCATCTTATTCTTGACTCTTCTAGCTGTAAGCCACCTGCATGGAAAAAGGGGATGTAGCCCATAAAGTCTGACCTTGCTGTCCTGCAAGTCAGCAATGGCAGCTCCCATTTGGGGCGACTGGGTGTGAAATGTGTCTTCTGCTTTCACAGACATAAGATTCTCACACTATATTACCTGAAAGTGGCCAGATTGGGTAGTGATCATCTAATGTGGAGCGAGTGGCCAATTTCCAGGAATGTAAATTGCCGCAAAATAATCAATTTCAATTCCTTTGCAGAAATTTGTCAAAACTAGTCTCAAGATTCACAGAGCTGCAAACTAGGCAGATTATGGTTAAAAAAAAAGTTCCAATTAAAACCCCCCAAACCTGCAGAGCTCCTAGCTGTGATACCTGATCACTGTGTACCATGATTTTGCCAACAAGCTAAAGTAAGAAAGAAATTCATCACCACATCACTGGCATGATGATAATTCTTGATTTAAAAAAAAAAGCTATGAGATCCCTATGACATCATCAATATGCGATCATATTACTAGAGATAGCATTAGGGTAAGTTTTAGGGTTAATGCTACAATCAGGGTTAAGATGAGCGTCAGGGATATCAACAGGAATAGTGTTATGGTTAGAATATGGACAGGTCAAGGATATGTCCGTAAAGGTTTTCATTCAACCAGGTCATGGTATATCTGTTAGAACAAATCAAATTTAAACTGCTTAGGAGGGTTAGGAAAGATCTGCATAACTAACCTAGAGCTATCTGTAAAAACAAATCAAAGCAACTGTACTTGTATTATTCTTGAAGATGTATCACTGGTCATCCGACTCGCTTTCTCAGTTCAGAATTGAGAAAGCTAGTCAGATGACCAGCAAATCTTCTTCAAGAAAAATACAAGTCCAGTTGCTTTGATTTATTTTTACAGATAGGTCTAGGTTAGTTATACAGATCTTTCCTAATCCTCCTAAACAGTTTAAAGCCCATTTCACCCTAAAAACCACAATAATATTGCCTTTTTCATCTCCTCATTTTATGATTCTGCTCATTCCTAATCCTCCTCCAGATAACAACTATGATTTCTTCATCAGACATCTGAAGCTCCAATGCCATTGTGGTATGAAGACTACCATTAGGATATAGAAAACATAGCATGTTATACCTACAGTAATAACTAGACATGCGCGATTCGGTTCATTCCGAAATTCGTTTTGGACGAATTTTCGGAAATTCGGAGATTCGGATGCATCCGAATTCCGAATTACAGCTAAGACGAATGCAAACGAATCCGAAATTCCCGATTTCCCGAAATTCGTTATTGGACGAATTTCGTTGCACCATTGACACCATTTTACCTCTACAACACATCTATGCTTAGAGTACAGAGGCTATAGTGTAGAGGTTAGAGCAAAGGATTCCCATTGCTAACGTCCTAGGTTCAAATCCCGGCCAAGTCAACTAATATTTAAAGTTTTTTTTTTTTTCCTTTGCTTTTGAATTGGCATTCTCCTAACATTCCTACCAGACCTAAAGGGTCTGGTATGAATTGGGGGGAACCTCAGGCTTTTTTTTTTCATCTTCTGCAGACTGTAAAAAAAAAAAGTCATTTTTGTTCCCCTTAATGTGATTTTGACGCAACGAAATTCGTTATTGGACAAATTCTGTTGCAGCAAAATGATTTTTTTTTAACCGTCTGCAGAAGAGAAAAAAAAAAAAGCGTGAGGTTTCCCCCCAATTCATACCAGACCCTTTAGGTCTGGTAGGAATGTTAGGAGGCCCCCCCCCCTCCTTATAACACAAAAAAAAGTGCGTGGGGTTCCCCCCAAAATCCATACCAGACCCTTAAGGTCTGGTAGGAATTTTAAAGGGGAACCCCAGCCCCAAAAATGGGGGGAAAAAAACGTGGGGTCCCCCCTAACAGTACTACCAGACCCTTGATATGAGCACAATTTTTGACTAGTCCTTTAATTAAAAAAATGGGAAAAAATGGCTCCATTGATGTAATCCAGAGTCAGGATCAGGATGCAGCGCCCCCGCCGACCCGCCGAAATAAAAAAAGTCCCGCCGCAGACGACCACCCGAATCTGACGAAAACTAACAAAAATGACATTCAGTTTGAAAGTCAACAGATGGGCGGAGC
>NW_017306416.1:1561987-1585761 GCF_000935625.1 Nanorana parkeri
AAAACCAAAATAAACTAAACCCTTTTTTTTTTTTTTTTTCAAAACGAAACTAAACTAAACAAATTTTTTGCTGGTGCACATGTCTAGTAATAACCTCTTTAACATCAATCCTATTCATTGTTCTGTTATTGGTTTAAGTAGTGTTGAGTGCATATCAATCATCTTTTTTTCTGATCTTTTCTGCAGGAATATAGACGTGCATATGTTTTTAGCCATTATGCTTTTTTAGAGCTTTGTAAAACTATTAAATGTATATTGGTTAAGACTCATTGAATGGATTTAACTCTGTAGATGAAAGGAAAGAGAGCATTACAAGGCTGCATTCTTTAATTGCAGTATATCTCCACAATAACTCAATGTTGTTACAGAGGGGGTTCAGAAAAACAAAAACTGGTGTGTTAATGCTACTCACAGACTAGACAATGGGTATGGATCCACCACCATTGTATCTGCCATGTATTGGCATCAGGGAAGGAAAAGTTCCACTTTAAGATTGAGTATTCTTTACATTTAGTAGCACAGACACATCCTCATGAACTTAGAATGCAGCATCATCTGCAGATATAATGTGATATTGAGACTCATCCAGGTACAGATGATTTTGAGTCACAGGAGTACATTAATAAATTAACTCCTGTGATCCAAAAGAGAACAAAAGCCAAAAAAGGTTTGGCTATATAATACTCTTTTAAAGGAAACTAAATACATCCCAGGCGCATCAAGACAAAAGGTGTGCAAGGTGTTAGAGTTTTATTTCTTTAGAAACCAACCACAGCCTGAGTAGAAAAGCCTGTCCCCTGCCAGCAGCTGCAGAGAAGGACCCATGCTCTATGTGGGGAAGCAGCGGTCTCTCTACACAGGTCCAACAAACCCGTTACTGAGCTAGAGTTCTCCAAATATCATGGAACACAAGCTTTGCTGATTGTAGAGCTACAGGTCTAACTCAGCAGTGCTTACAATTTCTTTTTTATTAAACTTTAACTATATGATTAATTTAACTCTAGGTGCTGCAGCACACTGCAATTAGTTTATATCGCATCCCATTGTTTCAACGCACACAAATATAGCAAGCTGGTGTGCATTGAAGCAGTAGGACATAAGGCAAATCGCCCTGGGACTGCGTTGAGCAATGCTGGCCAGTGCAGCCCAATAGGGCCAGTGTGAACAAACCTCAAATGTGGTTTTAACCCTGACAATCAGGGCCCAGATGGACAAAGGTCCTTCATTTGTGTTTTACCCATTTCATTAATAGAGATCAACTAAGAGATTAATGCAGATAACTATCAGTCATGGATCATATTTCTTAAAGCACAGCGGTGAATGTTAGCTGATCCTCTGAGCCTGATATGATTTTTGTTTCTGCTTTTAATGCGTTAAATGCTTAAAACTAAGTGAATAACAATGAATCTGATAAATTTTTCTGTATCATAAACAATTGTCTTATTTAATTGATAAAATGTTTGTCTTTCTTCATCCATTATTACATCTCAGTGCTGGTCTCCTGCAGAGCTATAGAAACTACAAAATGCTCAACACAAGGAATGCCATTGTTTTATATGGCCCCTGTTTATACCTGAGCATTCTGTAGCTTGTAGAAAAACCCCTGTAGCTTGACAAAGTACATAAACTGCTTGTCAGGGAGATTTGACAGTTTTTATGGGATTCTTTCCATTAGTCCAAATAAAAAAATGCCTAAAGCTGAAAACTTGCAGAATACTTCAAAAATACACATAAATATGCCTGAAAATGCCCAAACCGCTTAAAAAAATGCCTGATAGTTCCATTGCCTAGTTGAGAACTAGACCTAACAGAGTGACCATACAGGAGCATGATCGGACTAACGGGAGACCGAGCCCCCTAACGTGAAGGGCCTGAACAAGAACCTTCATAAGGCAGGATTTTAATGAAAGCTGTCAATTTAAAAATATTGAAAATTACTCTTAAAATTATTTTTACATGTTACTGCTTATATGAGATTTTAGTGATTGGGTTTTAATTTAAAAAAAAAAACACACAAAAAAAACAAGCAAACATTTTTCTGGCCCCTGATTTTAGGACTAGTAAAGGGTCCTCTGTGGGAGCAGAATCATTGAGCACCAGAGTTGCCAAAACAACCCAGTGCCCATTATCACCAGAAGGATTTTATTTAAAGGATGCCTACACTGTTTTCAGGGTTTATTCCTTCTTAAACACTAACTTAAGGTGAAACACACACCTACTGCTATCAGCATAACTGGGACACAAACTTTCACCAGCCTTCAAGCTATCTATGGAGATATCATATTAAAGACTGTTTCTAGGCAAAAAAACTATTCTTGCAGTGGGTCTAACCCTCACACTGCAACAGTTAGTTGTGTAAAGTACTTTTACTTACCTGATCCTCGCTCCCCTGGCATTCGGTGATCATCTCTCTCCCTTATGCTTCTGTTTATGGATTGTGGCTTGGTGTCTTCATACATACATGCTTTGTACATGATGACATCAGGGGTCCTCCAGTGAGCATAGGGGGGAAGAGGGAGAGGGGATAAAGGTAGGTAAAAGTATTTTACACAGCACCCCTAGACAAAAATGAGAAGTTGACCATTTAAAAGTAACTTGTACTGAGTATGCTATTCCTAAAGCTCATTTTGAAACTTCTAGTTGTTAGGTTGTCATGTTTATCTATTAGCTTTATCCTCCTCGGGTCTGAATCCCTGAGCTGAAGCATCCCTGCAGCTAATAAACTCAAAGGGAAGTCAGATCTCCTGATGTGAATAGCCAATTCATCTTCACTTATGAATTGCTAAATCATGCCCCCTTACTTCTCAAGGATCAGTTGATTTTGTTGTTATTTAATCTATTTTCTCCCTGTCAGAAGTGTAAGGCTGAGTGTCAGACTGCATGACCATCTCCTGTCATAGTTTGAACTATGTAAGCCATCCTTGACATTAGGGCTATGGCTCTGAAACCCAGACTGACATGACTGCATCTTCCTTAGCCAATTTTAAGGTACTTTGACTTTAAAGCCAAGCTCCAACCTCCCCATCACCACTTCGTGATTTGCTGCATACTCCACACCCTTTTTTAAAATATCTTTCTACCTACCTCCTTATCCAGGTGTCTTCTGTCCAGTTGCTTAACATCATGAGTCCTCTTCTTCCTCCGGCAATGGGTCCTAAAAATGCTGAAGAGGGTGGTGTCAGGTCATGCTGTCATGACATGATGCTCCTCTTTGCAACATTCTCCTGTGAATCCAAGCAAACCTGAGGATGTTCATTTGATCCCCTTGGTCCTTGAAGGCCTAGGCTCATTTGAAGTGTGGTTGAATGATCCTGGGCAACATTCAACCCAAAAAAGGTCAGGCTCTAGATGGCAGAACGGTGAGTCTGTGCGAGGCAGTGCTGGAGATAGGGTTAGTATTGCAGCATAAGCTGCCCTTTTAATTTAAAAAAAAAAAAGCTGGGGAATGATTTCTTACATTTTGCTACGAATCTGTTTTTGGGATTTAAAATGGCAATAAAACACCTACTGGTCCTATAATTGTTTTGCTCCAGGGCCCTGCCCTATATATTTACAGCTCTGGCTGAGAGATAAATAACCAATGAGAAACAAAGCCATCAATTCCCATAGCTACCCCAAAGGTCTATTAACTACATGAAAGAAGTAACATAACAGGAAACATTACACTGATTGGATTTCATTTTAATTCAATTAATACAAACATTTAAATAATCAATGTTAGTTGAGTTAATCTAAGTAAATTGCAGCTGAGTTTGTGATGTATGAGTTATATTAATGTACATCTCTTTTTTTTTTTAAGCTCTAGTTGCCTGGAGGGAAGTTTCTCATCTAGAGTGTTTATAGCATAAAATCATCATGCAGATTTAGACAGCTCCATTTAAATTAATTCCACTGTGTGAATATGTACACCCATACTGTCAAACGCTGTTCACTGTGCTAGAATAAGTGGAGAAGAATCCTTATTTCTCTAGAGCTTGCCTTGCAAGAACATTCAGAAAAATAACAACCCCATCAGTTCTGGTTTTAATGGGGAAATATTTACTCTTTCAGAGAATGATTACATTGTTTTATATTGACTGGTTAAACACATGGCTATATGTGATGATGTTCTTACTGGCAACATGGTAGTTGTGGCATTTGCCAGAAGGCTTGAGTGATGAGAAGCATATGTACAGTACTGAAGCTATACTCCATGTATAAATATTTATGTACAGTATACTTACACTGGCCCAGCTGTGGAGAACCTGTAAAACACTAGTACCTAGAGCTACTACAAAGCTTTACAGCACTCTTGCGGGTCCTGTATAGCTTCTGTGCTGAATTACTTTCCCTCTGCTATGAAAACATAGGGAGTTGTTCTGATGAAAGGGGTTCGGCCCCAGAAACGCGCCACCCAGAGGAGGATGTGCAGCAAGAAGGACTCAGCTCCTCACCTTCACCTATAAAGCCTCAGATGTTCATCCATCCTCAGCTTTCTTGAGATCGTATCACTACAAGCCTGTTATCATTGGTGGTTTGTGAGTACATTTTTAGTTGTGTTTAAAATCCAATAAAGTAGTTTTTACACTATGGAGGCGCTCCTTTTGCTTCTCTTCTGCTAGATACCCAGTTTTGCCTGACTGTGAGGAGCTGCCCCTCGTCTCTGGAGTTCTCCCTCTTTCCACAGGGAGGGTTTTAGTTGGCGCCAGTGGTTGTTATTTATTCTCTGATTAGATGAGAGGACGTGACCTCGTGGATCCAACAATCTTTGCTCTGCAGATATGTCCCATTGTTTGTTTCTCTTGACAGAGGTTTTATCCAGACAGAAATAAGCAAAGTTTGGCTGGTGATAGGCACTAAAACGCAAGGATCCCCTTATTACATAGTGCACCTCCCATCCAAAACAATTGGAAGTAAAATTTAAAAAAGTGGAAAGAGTTGAAAAATATACTTACCTTACCAGCTGCTTGAAATCTCACACAGGGAAGGAGAGGGGAAAGGGAACTGGATTCTTGCCAGTGCTGTCTATTGCTATGGCCACAAGAAGACTGGTCCATAGCACGAGCTAGGAGCTCATACACATGTTTGGCTCCAGGGGACCCTAGAAGTGAAAGGAAACATCCTAAGAGCAGAGATCAGGACCAGTACCCAAGGATAAGCTGAATTTGGATGGAAAGGAGGAGGAATAAGGTGCAGCAAAAAAATAACAACAGAAATAACTTATAAAAATGCAAGCTTTAATATCACAAAGTTATTGCCGAATCAATAGGCTCATAGGTGAAATGGTCTATAAGCAGTATACAGGTGTGATGCTGAAGATACGACCCCTTCCTTTAAAATGAAACCACAAAGTTACTCATCAATTCTCTTATTATCTCTCATCTTGACTATTGCAACTCCCTGCTCATTGGCCTACCTCTACACGGGCTATTTCCCCTCCAATCTATCATGAATGCAAACTGCTCAGTGTCTGCACCAGCCCCCCGCCAATCCCTCCACTATCCCAAAAGGATACAATTCAAAATATTAACAACTTACAAAGCCATTCACAAATTCCTAGCCGTCTCCTCTGCTCTTCTCAAGACCTCCTGCTTCCTAGCTCGCTCGTCAACTCCTCCCAGGCTCACCTCCGGAACTTCTCTAGAGTCTCTCCCATCCTTTGGATTTCCTACCCCAACCTGTCCATCCATCGCCTACTCTTTCTGCTTTTAGGCGATCCCTGCAAAAACTCATCTCTTCAGGGAAGCCTATTCTGCTTCAACCTAACCACTGAACTATCACTTTCTTAAACAATCCATCCCATCGCCTCTTGTATCACTTGTCCTTCCCTTTTAGATTGTAAGCTCTCATGGGCAGGGCCCTCCTTACCATCTTGTCTAGATCTGTATGGTAACTGAAATGTCTTCCTTATATTGTAAAGTGCTGCGCAAACTGTTATTATTATTATTATTATACAGAATTTATATTAATTACATAGTTACATAGTTTGTAAGGTTGAATAAAGACTAAGGTCCATCCAGTCCAACCTATGTATGTGAGTGTGTGTGTGAGTGTGAGTGAGGCTGTGTGTGTGTGCTTTACAACTTCGCATATCCCTGTAGATTCTGTGAGAGAAGAAACTCGTCCAGTAGTTTCTTGAATTTATCAATGTTATCCGCAGATACCCCCCCCCCCCCTGGGGGGGGGAATTCCAAACTTTCACAACTCTCAAAGTGAAAATCCCTTGCAAATTCTACGATTGAAGGGGTATTATAACTAATGCCCATGGCTTTTGAATGGGACACCCAACAAGCTCATATAGGTTTGATGATCATGTTTCCACAATCCATTGGCCATATGGAGTATCTAAATATTGTGTAGAAAAGCATCACTGGCTTATCATAACAACACCACCTTAACTTTAAATATATTCCATTCGCATAATCTAAAAAAAAAAAGGACACACTGCGCTGTGAGGCCACCTTATAAAAAGTATCTTATATATCCTTGGTTCTCCTTAAAAATTCTAGCTCTTTAGGAAAACACATTCACCGAACTGCAGATTTTACTCCTGCTGAACTGCCAACGTTTGTAAAGAGTTCGCCGGAGTTCAACACATTTCACGCTCTTGCAAAGTGTTTCTTTAACATTCTGCTTGAAAGCTTCATCCTTTATGAGGTTTACATGGTGGTAAAAATGAATTACATTTTTTGCATACACAGAGCTGCAGAAAATACAGTCTAATTTGGGTACATCCCGTCTTATTACTTTGACCTATTTTCTCCTGTAGCCATGCAAAGACTTTAACAAATAACAGTAACGCTTAAGTACCTTAAACTCACTTTTGCTCTGATGAATGCATCCTCGGACTTTGACAAATAGACCCCTCTTCATTATTTAACATAATCGCTGTGCCTTCTGCAATTCTTGCCAAATTTAAATATTCACATAAGAGGCGATCCTAAAAAGAAGTCGCTACTTTACCGTGCAATTATCTGAAGCCTATTTAGAACATCATGTGAAAGGTAATTGTATTTCCTCCCGAGTTCATTTATTTCTTCCTCCTGCCTTAACAGTTTGATCCACAAAAGTTGCAAATTACAAAGTGTTATGAAACTCTTTTTTTTTTTTTTTTTACAGCTGCTGCAGTTTTAACAATATAGAGTTTCTTTTTAATTGACTACTGAGCCATATAAAATAAGTGCAGATAAATATTGTATTTAGCTGTTTTTATTTTTGGAAAAAAATGCAGCTGAAGCATAAAAAAATCACCTTTGCTTTAATGAGAAATGAACAACTATTTAAGCGCTATAGTTGAAAGATTCAGCTGCGGCATCTGAGGGTCGTTAAAGAACTCAGAGCATCATTTTTTATTAACCCTTGCAGTGGATCTACCCCTGCACTGTGGAGCTACCCCTGTTATAATCACCCGACCCTCTAGTCTGTCTCCTCCTCTGCTGCAGCAATGTGTCCCCCAGCGTACTCACATCCATTACACAGTGTGTTGGACGTGGTGACTCACAGACCTTAGATCACTACAGCGGAAGGGGAGAAACACTCCAGAGACTGATCTAAGAGCTGGCTCTAAGGATCAGGTGAGCATACCTTTTTTTTTTTTGACCCTAGGTAAAAATGAGCAGTTAACCCCACTGCAAGGGTTAATAAAATCGGTGCCCAAAGTTCTTCTTCTTTAAAGTGTCAATGCACATACAGGTGAACTCCAACTAATGCACTTATTTGTTCATTCGCAAACCTTGAAATGTTTTTTTTTAAATGCAGATAATGTAATCAGCCTTTTGAACTGCGTTGTATAGTAACATGCAGATTGGTAGGGGGAAAAGTATTATAAGTCAAACAGGAGCTTTGTCTGAGCCAATCAGGCTCTATTGCCTGCAAAGAGGTGACAAGGGACATGCTGACGGGAGCCACTGACTGTAAGACAGAAACAGAAGTTGTTGTCAGTACAGAAAAGGGATGTCACCAACCTGGTTTTTCTGTCTGCAAATTTCAAGACTGGCTGAACAGGTATGCAAATTGTTTAGCATCTAAAACAGCTCACAGATACGCATTTCCCCTTTAATGATCCTCAGTAACTTTTGGGAGTTTTCCCTTCATGGAAATAATATCTTAAAGTTGAGTGAAGTACAAAGATAACATACATACACGGAGGCTGTTTAACTTCCCAACGGATTTGTATCGCTGACCATGGTCCTGAGTGGTCCTGAGATTTACACACAGCACATCCCTGTCTGGCAGGGAAGCAGACCTGCCTTTTCTCTGTTGCAGTTAAAAGGGTAATTCCACTTTCCCAGGTGAATTTGGGAAAATGAAATGACCTCTTCCAATCCAGCCCCATGTCTCCCTCTGCTATACTTACATTTCAGCGAACAATCCTTCCCCTCCGCCAGGCGTGTGTACTATCCGTACCCCACACTGCCATCTTACACAGCCCTGCGCTCTGGGTTTTGAATTTGGCTGCCAAATAGCAAGCACTCATAGGTCAGTGCAGTCAAAAACACTTCCAATTGGTCAGCGGGGTCCAATTGACCTCCCTGACCAATGAGTGCTCGCCATTTGCGAGGCAAATTCAAAATTTAGAATGCAGGTCTGCACTAGACAGCAGCACAGGGAATAGATAGTATTCCTGCAATGGCAAAGGGGAAGGATCATTCGCTGAAATGTAAGTATTGTGTGGGAGGATGAGGGCCAGATTAGAGGGGGTAATTCCATTTTCCCAAATTCACCTGGTAAAGTGGTATTACCCTTTATGTGCAACTTTTACAAGTATTGTCCAACCCCCAACCGGTGACTGAGCAGTAGAGGAGAAGTAGCAGACTTCTGAGCTCTCCTTGATCTCTCCTCTTATCAGCATGTCCCGTTTAAGGACATGAGCACTGCAGCACATCTGATTGACTCTTTTGCTGCTTCCCCCTGTTGAGCTCTGCTGTATAGTTGCAGCTGGGACCTGGCTCTGGCGCTCCACCACTGTCCTGAAATCATTAGTCTGTATTGTTTTAGAAAAACTGTCACATGACAATAAACAAAATGTATTAAATCAGTACTTGTATCTGTAAGTACTGGGCGAGTATCAGTACTTGTAAAAATGGTATCGGTGCATCCCTTTATATATATTTATAAAAGCAAAAATCATACATTAAAACCGAGATGTACAAAACCCAGGAGCTCCGTGTGCTCCTTACAAATGACAGCTGCCTCCTAAGTTTTGAATTTTTCTCTAGTCTAGGAGCTCGAAAAGTATCTGTACTTGTAGCGAGTACAGTACTTGGTATTGGTGCATCCCTAATACATATAATTAAAAGGATTACTCACGCCTATCCGAGGATGTGGGAATTGACTCAAATAAAATGATCCTCAGATTAAACTCCTTGCAGGATCCCTTATCCAAATTCTTCAATGAATAGAAATTCAGGGCTTTGTAAGGAAGCTCGGGCCACCTCAGGAAAAGACTTGGGCTTTTCAACACTGTTCAAAGGTTAAATCGTGTTTTAGCTTACCAGGTTGTTATAAAAAATAAAAATTATAAGTGAACCTTCCCGTTTCTTAATCAGATGCCAATGCCTCTTTAAATAGGATGAGCTGGAACTGTTTCTAATATTGTAAAATCAGCAGGACAGTCTGTTATGCATATCAAAGAGTTTATTATTCAAAAAGACGTTTTGGGATAATTGCCAGGACTCCGTCGGCTAGCCGCTGAATAATACATCATTTTTTTTTTCCGGGTGGTACAAAAGATGCTGGCAGCACGAAAGATTCGGGCTTTGTTCACGCTGAAAATTTTCAGACACTGTCAAACACCAGAGGGTCAGCGATATTTCCTATCTAAAAAAGAAGCATTTAATTATTCCAATATTCCCACCGCCACCGACAGCATCGGGGAGTGTTGGTAAGGAGAAGACGAGCCAGAACAATTCATTGCCAGTAAATGTATTAGAGTAGGCCAAGGCAAGCTGGGAGGAAAGACTGAAGCCAATATGGATTAATGGTGAAAATTAGAAAAAAGGACAAAGATATATGAGCTAGTAATAATGTTTTATCGCCTGTGAATCAGTCACGATATTTCCTTTATAATGTGCAACGTTCTGTGTAGTATGATGAATATAATGTGCCATTTAAAACCATCACTGACAAGACCGCTTTATGCTGCCAATGGGCAACCAGCTCCCTCTGCTGCTGGGGGAGTAGAAGGTCCAGAGTGCCTACATAGCAGAATTCTCATTAAAGGGTATGCAAACCCCAACAATGACCAACTATTATTTGCTACATTTTGGTTTCTTAAAGTGACATTAAATTAAAAAGGTTTTTAAGCCGTTTCAAGTGCTGATTAAATAACTTACAACAAGGTTACTAAATATAAAACGTGTTTACTCTGGAAGTGAGGAGATTAAGAGGGGACATGATTTTTATGTACAAAATGTTTAGTGGTGATGGCAACATCAATAATAAACTATTTACAGTAAACTCCATAACAAAGATTAGAGGCCACCACCTAAAACTGGATCGCATAATCTAAAAAAAAAAAGGACACACTGCGCTGTGAGGCCACCTTATAAAAAGTATCTTATATATCCTTGGTTCTCCTTAAAAATTCTAGCTCTTTAGGAAAACACATTCACCGAACTGCAGATTTTACTCCTGCTGAACTGCCAACGTTTGTAAAGAGTTCGCCGGAGTTCAACACATTTCACGCTCTTGCAAAGTGTTTCTTTAACATTCTGCTTGAAAGCTTCATCCTTTATGAGGTTTACATGGTGGTAAAAATGAATTACATTTTTTGCATACACAGAGCTGCAGAAAATACAGTCTAATTTGGGTACATCCCGTCTTATTACTTTGACCTATTTTCTCCTGTAGCCATGCAAAGACTTTAACAAATAACAGTAACGCTTAAGTACCTTAAACTCACTTTTGCTCTGATGAATGCATCCTCGGACTTTGACAAATAGACCCCTCTTCATTATTTAACATAATCGCTGTGCCTTCTGCAATTCTTGCCAAATTTAAATATTCACATAAGAGGCGATCCTAAAAAGAAGTCGCTACTTTACCGTGCAATTATCTGAAGCCTATTTAGAACATCATGTGAAAGGTAATTGTATTTCCTCCCGAGTTCATTTATTTCTTCCTCCTGCCTTAACAGTTTGATCCACAAAAGTTAAAGTTGAAAATTACAAAGTGTTATGAAACTTTTTTTTTTTTTTTTTTACAGCTGCTGCAGTTTTAACAATATAGAGTTTCTTTTTAATTGACTACTGAGCCATATAAAATAAGTGCAGATAAATATTGTATTTAGCTGTTTTTATTTTTGGAAAAAAATGCAGCTGAAGCATAAAAAAATCACCTTTGCTTTAATGAGAAATGAACAACTATTTAAGCGCTATAGTTGAAAGATTCAGCTGCGGCATCTGAGGGTCGTTAAAGAACTCAGAGCATCATTTTTTATTAACCCTTGCAGTGGATCTACCCCTGCACTGTGGAGCTACCCCTGTTATAATCACCCGACCCTCTAGTCTGTCTCCTCCTCTGCTGCAGCAATGTGTCCCCCAGCGTACTCACATCCATTACACAGTGTGTTGGACGTGGTGACTCACAGACCTTAGATCACTACAGCGGAAGGGGAGAAACACTCCAGAGACTGATCTAAGAGCTGGCTCTAAGGATCAGGTGAGCATACCTTTTTTTTTTTTGACCCTAGGTAAAAATGAGCAGTTAACCCCACTGCAAGGGTTAATAAAATCGGTGCCCAAAGTTCTTCTTCTTTAAAGTGTCAATGCACATACAGGTGAACTCCAACTAATGCACTTATTTGTTCATTCGCAAACCTTGAAATGTTTTTTTTTAAATGCAGATAATGTAATCAGCCTTTTGAACTGCGTTGTATAGTAACATGCAGATTGGTAGGGGGAAAAGTATTATAAGTCAAACAGGAGCTTTGTCTGAGCCAATCAGGCTCTATTGCCTGCAAAGAGGTGACAAGGGACATGCTGACGGGAGCCACTGACTGTAAGACAGAAACAGAAGTTGTTGTCAGTACAGAAAAGGGATGTCACCAACCTGGTTTTTCTGTCTGCAAATTTCAAGACTGGCTGAACAGGTATGCAAATTGTTTAGCATCTAAAACAGCTCACAGATACGCATTTCCCCTTTAATGATCCTCAGTAACTTTTGGGAGTTTTCCCTTCATGGAAATAATATCTTAAAGTTGAGTGAAGTACAAAGATAACATACATACACGGAGGCTGTTTAACTTCCCAACGGATTTGTATCGCTGACCATGGTCCTGAGTGGTCCTGAGATTTACACACAGCACATCCCTGTCTGGCAGGGAAGCAGACCTGCCTTTTCTCTGTTGCAGTTAAAAGGGTAATTCCACTTTCCCAGGTGAATTTGGGAAAATGAAATGACCTCTTCCAATCCAGCCCCATGTCTCCCTCTGCTATACTTACATTTCAGCGAACAATCCTTCCCCTCCGCCAGGCGTGTGTACTATCCGTACCCCACACTGCCATCTTACACAGCCCTGCGCTCTGGGTTTTGAATTTGGCTGCCAAATAGCAAGCACTCATAGGTCAGTGCAGTCAAAAACACTTCCAATTGGTCAGCGGGGTCCAATTGACCTCCCTGACCAATGAGTGCTCGCCATTTGCGAGGCAAATTCAAAATTTAGAATGCAGGTCTGCACTAGACAGCAGCACAGGGAATAGATAGTATTCCTGCAATGGCAAAGGGGAAGGATCATTCGCTGAAATGTAAGTATTGTGTGGGAGGATGAGGGCCAGATTAGAGGGGGTAATTCCATTTTCCCAAATTCACCTGGTAAAGTGGTATTACCCTTTATGTGCAACTTTTACAAGTATTGTCCAACCCCCAACCGGTGACTGAGCAGTAGAGGAGAAGTAGCAGACTTCTGAGCTCTCCTTGATCTCTCCTCTTATCAGCATGTCCCGTTTAAGGACATGAGCACTGCAGCACATCTGATTGACTCTTTTGCTGCTTCCCCCTGTTGAGCTCTGCTGTATAGTTGCAGCTGGGACCTGGCTCTGGCGCTCCACCACTGTCCTGAAATCATTAGTCTGTATTGTTTTAGAAAAACTGTCACATGACAATAAACAAAATGTATTAAATCAGTACTTGTATCTGTAAGTACTGGGCGAGTATCAGTACTTGTAAAAATGGTATCGGTGCATCCCTTTATATATATTTATAAAAGCAAAAATCATACATTAAAACCGAGATGTACAAAACCCAGGAGCTCCGTGTGCTCCTTACAAATGACAGCTGCCTCCTAAGTTTTGAATTTTTCTCTAGTCTAGGAGCTCGAAAAGTATCTGTACTTGTAGCGAGTACAGTACTTGGTATTGGTGCATCCCTAATACATATAATTAAAAGGATTACTCACGCCTATCCGAGGATGTGGGAATTGACTCAAATAAAATGATCCTCAGATTAAACTCCTTGCAGGATCCCTTATCCAAATTCTTCAATGAATAGAAATTCAGGGCTTTGTAAGGAAGCTCGGGCCACCTCAGGAAAAGACTTGGGCTTTTCAACACTGTTCAAAGGTTAAATCGTGTTTTAGCTTACCAGGTTGTTATAAAAAATAAAAATTATAAGTGAACCTTCCCGTTTCTTAATCAGATGCCAATGCCTCTTTAAATAGGATGAGCTGGAACTGTTTCTAATATTGTAAAATCAGCAGGACAGTCTGTTATGCATATCAAAGAGTTTATTATTCAAAAAGACGTTTTGGGATAATTGCCAGGACTCCGTCGGCTAGCCGCTGAATAATACATCATTTTTTTTTTCCGGGTGGTACAAAAGATGCTGGCAGCACGAAAGATTCGGGCTTTGTTCACGCTGAAAATTTTCAGACACTGTCAAACACCAGAGGGTCAGCGATATTTCCTATCTAAAAAAGAAGCATTTAATTATTCCAATATTCCCACCGCCACCGACAGCATCGGGGAGTGTTGGTAAGGAGAAGACGAGCCAGAACAATTCATTGCCAGTAAATGTATTAGAGTAGGCCAAGGCAAGCTGGGAGGAAAGACTGAAGCCAATATGGATTAATGGTGAAAATTAGAAAAAAGGACAAAGATATATGAGCTAGTAATAATGTTTTATCGCCTGTGAATCAGTCACGATATTTCCTTTATAATGTGCAACGTTCTGTGTAGTATGATGAATATAATGTGCCATTTAAAACCATCACTGACAAGACCGCTTTATGCTGCCAATGGGCAACCAGCTCCCTCTGCTGCTGGGGGAGTAGAAGGTCCAGAGTGCCTACATAGCAGAATTCTCATTAAAGGGTATGCAAACCCCAACAATGACCAACTATTATTTGCTACATTTTGGTTTCTTAAAGTGACATTAAATTAAAAAGGTTTTTAAGCCGTTTCAAGTGCTGATTAAATAACTTACAACAAGGTTACTAAATATAAAACGTGTTTACTCTGGAAGTGAGGAGATTAAGAGGGGACATGATTTTTATGTACAAAATGTTTAGTGGTGATGGCAACATCAATAATAAACTATTTACAGTAAACTCCATAACAAAGATTAGAGGCCACCACCTAAAACTGGTGGAGAAAAGATTTAACTACAAGGGGCGTAGCGGCTTCTTTTCAGTTAGAGTGGTGAAAGTCTGGAACTCTCTGCCACAAGCCTTGGTATCAGCTGAGAGTATTGAATCATTCAAAAATCATTTAGATCCCTCCCTCAGAGACCGTAGCTTACAGGGGTACAGGTACTCTTAAAAACAAGTTCCCACAGAGACTCATACACACATGCACACACAAACATGCACAATCACACACAGGCACACAAAGGTTGAACTTGATGGACCTGTGTCTTTTCTCAACCTCAACTACTATTTAACTAACGCATGCTGCTCCTTGATCTTTCAAAGTTTTAGCTTCCTGCAGAATCAGCTGGTCCCCTGAGTACTAGCCCTGATAGCCTGTTTTAGGGTGGCTCCTTTCCCTTGTAGGGTCCTAAGGAGACACCCTTGTGTGTGCTGGTAAGCTGTAGACATGTGCACTGCCAAAAAATTCGTTTAGTTTCGTTTCGTTTTAAATTCGGATTTGTGTTATTTCGTTTTTCAAGATTTGTGTGTGAAAGTCAATTCGGATTCGGAATTCGGATTCGGACGAAATTCGGTAGCGTTAGTACGAACGTTCGTTTCGTTTTCTGTTCTTATTCGTTTCTTATTCGTTTCGTTCGTTTGCAGCAAAAGTGACATTTGAGGGGGAAAAAATATTTTTCTCCTTCTCTAATGTCACTTTGCTCCAACGAACGAAACGAATAAGAAACGAATAAGAAACGAATAAGAACAGAAAACGAAACGAACGTTCGTACTAATGCTACCGAATTTCGGAAATGGAAATTCGGATTCGTTTGCATTCGTTATGTCTGTAATTCGGAATTCGGATACATCCAAATGTCCAAATTTCCGAAAATTCGTCCGAATTTCGATTCGGAACGAAACGAATCGCACATGTCTAGTAAGCTGAAGTTCAGGGAAGTCGACCTGTGGCAGAGTTGGAACTGTTCTGAAACATGATTATTGCAAGTATTTGGGCAATAATGTGAAGAAATACTTTGCTGAGTAAAAAACTTTTGTTTGATCTGGATTCATTATTGAAAAAAGTTTGAGAGTTTAATACAAGATGTTTGCATACGGATTCGGATGAACCGGCAAATCAACGAAATTCAGTTGATTCGGCGGTTCGTCCGAATCCGAAATAACAAATGTATTATATGCCTGAATATCTGAAAACTATATTCGGCATACATACATTCATTTTCAGAAAGCATGGTGGCCATATTGGCCACCGGCGTGTTCTGCGCATGCTTGCCGCCATCTTGAAGGCGGAGCACACGATGTCACATGACGGTGACGTCACACGCTGAATAAGCAGTGGCCATATCGCCCGCCATTGCATTCTATGCATGCGTGCTGCCGTTTGGGAGTATATCTTCTTATACACCAACATTGCGCTGCCCAAACATGTGGCTTCCACCATCTTGGTGTACACCAACATACACTCAAAGATGGCGACGCACATGTGCAAAACCCACAGGTGGCCGATATGGCCGCGGCTCGTTCTGCAGTTTCAGTGTGCGGTTTCGGAGGCTAGTTGCCTCCGAATCGGAAACATAACAATGTGTTTCCTTTGACGAAACGAATGAAAATGTTTTTCGCTTCCATTTGTTTCATCCGAAAATATTTTTTTCAATGCATAATGTATTCAAGGTCTTGTAGTTTTGTTTGTCTACTGACACATTTCGCATTGAAGCTTCATCAGGGGAGCTTTACATTTGGCAACCTTCTACAGAAATCCTATATTAAACACATGATATTACATATATAATTAATTCCAAAACTCTATGAAAAGCTTTTCTATTCAAAATCTTTTTCGTAATAACTGATTTTTTTAGTGAATAGTTGCTACTAGGCAGAACCCCAGCAGGTACTGGGAAAAGCAGCCAGCAACAGTCTTCCCGGGATGTTAATGTCTTCCCAGGGTTATAGAAGGACAGTATTCCAGGAGACCAAGGATAGCCTGAAAAGGATCTGTGTACAAGGGTCCAGTCCTTGCATCCCAAGCCCTGCCTGGGGAGTATGTCTGTGTGAAAGGTGTAGCAACACTGGTCCTTTGCTTGGAGAAGGAAGCCAGAGTCAAGAAAGGGTTTCTGTGCTCCTAGCTGCCCATCTAGGCCTGCCATGTCCTAAGCTTGCCTGTGGCAGAGGTCAAAAGATACTGATAAAGGGTAGCCCATCTGCAGCTAAAGAGTTGGGATCCTGTGTATGACCTCGGCTCGGCTTGAACCTGACTTCCCTTCTGGTCTGCCACTTGACCACTCCATCAGCATCATGAGCAACGACATCCAGCCAGTGCTCCATTGGTATCATACCCGTTGCCTGCTCTGGTTTCAAGAGGTTCCGGTGTCATCCCGGTCCTGCCGATTCACCAGCTGGTGAAACGCACTCAAGTGCCTCCTCAAAAACAGCCAACCACCAGTATCGGCACCTGTGCTCCACTCTGTCCTTACATCCCCCTGTCACTACTTCCAGAGGTGTGGGACAAGAGGTGCACAGGCAGCCCCCTTCTCAGCTGAGTCTCCAGTTAGGTACGTGATAGGGTCTATTTAAAAGAGCGCAATGGGACATTCAATTTCTTTTCGGCCAACATTCTCCCAATGTTTATCAAACATTCGATGGAGAGCCCAAAAGAGTATAAACTGACCTATACCGTATTTCAGGTAATGGTCTGACTTTTGATTAGTACACATTCAATTTGGCAACAATTGCCCACCAGCCGCTGCGTAAACAAAGCAACTTCTGGAATAGCCTGATGGTGAATGCAATGAAATACCTAAAAATCTAAAAAGGTATTTTGAGATTCTCCCATCTAATTCTTTTTCATAACACCTCAACATTCCAGGAATTATGCAAGGACAGTACACCAAGTAGAATATCCAGCATGCATTGGGAGCCACCAGGCTACACTTATAACTAAAATACCCCTTTTGCAAGCACGGACCCTTTAAAACATTGAAGGCACTGTAACAGTCAGGTCCATCATGAAAGGATAAAACAGAAAAGCATCAATATTAACTTCTACAGTTTTGTATCAATGCTTACCTGACTTTCGTAAAGAGGGTGGTGAATATAAAGAGCAATTGATTATCTATTGATGGTAATCATGTGAAGTTTATTCAATCCGACCTAAAACTTTCCCAGGTCGCTCAGTTGTAGGTCGAGTAATGAAACATTTACAGCTGGAGGGAGTTTGAATTGAGTTTTCCTCCGCTGCGGCTGAGTGGGTGCAGGTACCTTGTTACGGAGAAAACTGCCTGGAACGAACAGGACAAATATTGAATGATAGATGACATGTCATCCCAGGCTACTTCTGAGCAGAGCGCTTGTCATGTTTAACTGTTTTCTGAAAGCTACATTGGCGCCCGAGGTTTTCTTTTTAAATCAAACATTTTTGCTTGTTTTTCATAGCGCACCTAAAGGAGTTGCCATTGCACTAGATTTCCTGACTACAGTTTTTTTTTTTAGTGTATATCTATCTATCTATCTAGAGATATATATATATATATATATATCTCTAGATCTAGATCTATCTATATATATACTGTATAATGGAAAATTGTATACTTACCTATCGGTAATTTTCCTTTCCTGATGCCAGTACATGGCAGCATACAATGGGTATGGCTCGGCCCCAGCCCAATCACAGGACCAGTTATACTATAAATTAAAGCCGGCCTCCCAAGGCCACCATTCTCGTAACAAGTACTCAATGTGAAAGCCATGGGAGGGTCCTGTATGCTGTCATGTACTGGTATCAGGAAAGGAAAATTACTGATAGGTAAGTATACAATTTTCTGTTTTCCTGACACCGTACATGGCAGCATACAATGGGATATAGCAATCATACATACAGGGAGGGTAATTCTGAGATAATAAATCATTTGTACCACATTCAGAACCAACTTCCCCATGGATCATACTCCTGGACAGGAACATATGGCAGGTTACTGCCTTCCAGAAAAACTCTGGAGGTACATGACTGAATTCTATCCGTAGGGATGACAGTCTGCGGAAGAGCGAACCCAGAGATTAATCTGTGGCTCCATCTACTTGACCAGCACGGTGCATGTGACCTAGTGCACAGAGTGCCACTTACCAAAACCACCAGAAAGATGAACAGATCGACCTGAAAGAAAAAAGGTAACCTCCATGCTCTTCCCCAGCATAGCAGCCACATTGCTGGCATGAGCTGAAATAAAAACTTTATCCTGGAATACTGGCAACATTGATGTACTATTTAGATGGAAGGATCTTCCAACCTTTGGAAGATGCTGGGAGAGAGAGATTTAGGACTACTTTGCCTATGAAATAGTAGCAAGAAGGTGGTTGCAGCCCAATCTTGACTATCCAACACACTCCTCACCAAGGAGATTACCAAAGGGAAACTATTCTACATGTTGCTTTTCACACTGAGTAAGTGTGAGCTAGATGAAGCCGAGGAACGAAGAACATATACAGCACTACTTGTAGATTCCAAGGGAAAGAAGAGACTCTTCTGAAGAGTGAATCCTTGCGCAAGTCCTTAAGAGCTGGCTTATCAATTAATGAGCTACTCATTGTGTCTCAGAGGATGAATATGGAGGGTACTGACAACCAAGTAGACATTGGACATTGTTTGTCTGAAGAAAGTCCAACATATCTGTCATGGCAAGGTGAAGAGAGACCAAACCTATGAAGCTTGTGAAGTCTATGAAATTATTCCACACTGTAGAATATATGTGATGTTGAGTAGGTGCTACATTATTCAACAAACACTCTGACTGTAGATGAGTAATCCAGGCAAGGCAGACACTTCCAACCTCCAAGCCACTTAAGGTAGTTTTGGATGTGTTTGGATGTAGCACCTGCTGTAGAAGGTCTGAATATTAAGGATGACTAGAAGATTCCAGGGTCAGAGACTACAAGAGAGGGAACCCTGGACAGATGGGCCACAAGCAAATGATTGCCATCACCCTACCTGGATAATTGTGGGTTCCATTTAGGAACCTGAATCCATTTGGACTGAGGAAACATATATGCAATAAAATAGCCATTACTCGTTCCCTTAGAACATTCTCTTGACAAGGAGTGTTTGCACTCTGTGCTCTTAGGGATTACCATCAGGATGAGATCTGGATAACTCACTTGCTGCTGATCCACAGGAAACTGCTGGAAAGGAAAACATTAATTGTTGTCCATGGCTTTGTGGCTTATAGTGTTAGCCAGGAAATGCTGGGGAGTTCAGCGCTGAATCCCTTTTTTTTTAATTTTTTGGAGGTACCTCCATCAGCAATGAGCAGTTCCTACACCTATGGGCAGACACTACATCTATGGAAAAAACATCATTCAGTTGTTCATTGAACTAATACGGAGGTTCCTTGGATCTGACAAGGCTCTCCAAGATGCTGAAGACATTTTCCTCTTGATAGACTGTCACTGACCTTTAACCAAAGGGCTGTTGAAGTGATTTGCACATAGGAATCTCTTATCAACATGATCACTGAATAGGGACATAGATAACAGCTGAAATAGGCTTGCCGCCTTCAGCCACAACCAAGAATCTCATATTTGGAATCATCCAGAACCAAAGCAAGACTCTTAGCGGCCAATAAGTCCAGTGTCACCAGTTGATTTGATTCTGGCAACTTGAGACACCAAGGAGTTGTCCTGTCAACTTGGGATGCCAATGGGTAGATTATGCGACACCATCTGGATATGTGTACATATAACCTAAGGTTTTGCTTGCACCAAGGAACCTGATGGTAATGAATGGACTGAAAGATGAGAAGAAAAACCTGACAATGTCCATCTTGAACGCTTAACAGGACCTATGAGCATATACTCTGAACAGTAAATGCTCAAACCTTTGTAAGCTCCCACAACCTGATACCTACTGGGCAAGTTGGTCAGAGGTGTTGGAAATGCAGCAGCATATACTAATGTACTGATGTCTTTTGAGCTGTAGTGGAATGCTGGTCCCTGTGTGGATGCATTTCCTTCACAATGTTATATCCATTCATGTAATGACCTAAGCAAGTAGAACTTAATTCAGTATTCCTCAAGATCTCAGTGTTTCATCTGGACACATAACCAACAAGACATACCCTCAAAACGACTTTTGTTTTTCTTGGGAGGGAGTAATCTTGGTTGTTTCAATGAAGAAAGGAGGATTGTGAACTCTTCCGTCCCCGTGGCATTAGATATTGGTGTGTGTGTGTGGTGAGATCTATACCAACTCAAGGCAATTGCAGTCTCGGATGAGCAATGCAGCATATCCATAGCAGCCTCACTATGAAGTCACTGCTGATGTCCATTTATTCAGAACTACCATGCCCAAGACCTTATTGCCAGCCAAAAGGTCAGTCTCCGTTCTTAGGCCAAGTAAGGACTGCCCTGGCCAGTATGTGCTATTACTGGGCTAGTAATTGATAGTGCTTAAAGTACAACCCCACTGTGTAAGGCATCAGACAGTTCATAAAGTACATCACCACCATGTAAGGTTTCAGACCTCCACCCTTCTCTTTATTCACTGCTGCCCCTGCAGGGTAAACCTGGCACAGCATCCTGCCAGGTGATTGCAGGCCAAGTACTGCTTAAAGGTTGTACAATCCTTGTGATGCAATCCACTAGCTGGACGCAGGATGCTGCATGTTTAGCAGCTGTATCATGGCTTGAAGAGGACCTTCCATCCCAAATTGAGCAGCTTACTTTGTCTTTGGGGAGCAGTACTGGTGATGAGAGTTATAATCCGGAAGTTCATGCATTTGCACTCTGAGAAGCAGTGATGGCAAAGGGCTGGAGAGATTTACAATCCATTAACCCCTGCATAGGCACTCTGAGGAACAGTGCTGTCAATAGGGCTGAAAAATCTTCAATTCATTATGCCCATGCATTGCGCTCTCTTTTTTATTTTACCTTCATACATACCTGACCCTCACCTTATAGAATGTAGCTGGTCTCTTGGGGAAGGAGGTTAGGTAATTGAACACATGATCCAACCTTGCAAACACAGAGGAAACTGAAGATAATGATGTGATTAACAGCACCTGCCAGAACCTGCTAGACACTACAGCCATGCTGAAAACCTGGAAGCCACATACTCATGTGCTCAGGGTTATAGCACCACAAGCTCTTGTCATTAACACAATGCTGTATACATAGGACCATGAAAAGATTACTGAATTACAGGCAGGATAGGCCTGCAAGAAGCAACAATACCATAAGTTACATTTAAACATTAACAACGCTTGGGGAACCACAGGTGACAGCAAAATACTCACATGAAAGGCACCCAAAGAGTTAAGGCTCAAGATTGAAGCTGACAGAGTTAGCAAACAAACACATTTCTGTAAGATCTAGTTAAGCTTTAGCAGCAGAGCACATGGCAGCAGCCTGCACTCAGCAAGCACCTGCAGGGTAAAGCACCACAAGCAAGCTAATGGATGCTTTTAGGTAAATACCTGCAAGATTCAGCTAAGGCATAGCAGCGCCACAGAATCGCATATTTCCCTGTAATGCACCTGTAAGGTTAAGCACACATGGAAAACTCAATGGCTCTACAGACATAACAGATATTCAGAAAGATTCAGCCAGAGCAAAGCAGCACTGCAAGGCCATAGGAAATAGTAGCACATGTATTTCTAAAACAAACTAATTGAAAGAAAATGGAGTGGATCCTACTTGTCAGCTTGTCCATGCATGTGATCATCCCAGTACAACCATAGTTTGTGATGATGCAGCTGAGTCACGGTTCTTCTCTGGAGTCACAAGGCCAGGAGGCTAAGCAAGTGTTTAACCCGCCCACATTATGGAGGAAGCATCCGAACATGAAGAGACCCCAAGAGACCATTTCCTGCACCCCAACTCCAAGGCTATGGGGGAGGCTTCCCTATTAAGATTGCATTCAGCCACCTGAACAAAGGGAACTTCGCAACAGGAGAGGCTGAACCTGTGCGGCAGGCCAGAAGAAACCAGCAAGGTGAGGGCAAAAACTCCAACATATTCTTAGTATAACCGGCTTGAGCAGTGAGGACAGAAAAAAGAATGGTGGCCTTGGGAGGCGGGCTTTAATTTATAGTATAACTGGTCCTGTGATTGGGCTGGGGGCGGAGCCATACCCATTGTATGCTGCCATGTACGGTGTCAGGAAATATATATATACAGTGTAAAAATTGTGTATTGTGAAATATATATATATATATACTGTGTAAAAACTGTGTATGTGTATATATATATTGGAGCAAGGACACTCCACTGTAGTCCAGGTAAGTCAAGGAAACACAGTTTATTGAAAGGGCAAACACAAAATAGCTTGAAACAGCAACATAAGACAGTCCTTGTTATGGCTCTGTAGCTTTCCTCAGCTACAAGACACTCACGCTGCTCACCCCTCGTGAGCCCTCACTCTGCTCTCTTAGCAGACTGTACCGCAGGTCCTCGGGTCACCGACCTTCCTGACCTCTCCCAGCCACCCCTGGCTGTTCCGTGTGCGTCTAGCATGCACCCGAGGTGGTCTGTGTCCGTGTGCTCCCTGCACACACACAACTCCAACACTCCCCAGGGTGGAGCTCTCCTGACTCACAGGTGGGGCCCTGAACACATCCCAGCACACTCTTCATGAAGGATGTACACAGGTGCACAATCAGGTGCTGGTCACTACCAAAGCATGGACCCAGGAATGGAGATTTCATCCCACCCAGAGCTCTAAGAAATCTCCTGGCTCCAGGATCCCAACTATGATCCAGACAACCTGGAAATAACTGAAAAGGCAGTTCTCTCCTGGTACACGTACTGTCTTCCTGGAGCCACTCAGCCCCTCTGGCTGAGAACCCTGGGTGACTTTGAGGCCACCTAACACCGTGGTATTGGCTTACACTGCCACAATATATACATACACACACACACACAGTAAACTCCCCATTATTCAGCATTTAAGCAACCAGAAATCTCAAGCAACCAGAAAAAAAGATCAAGGGCACAATATGTCCTCATTTTTTTTGCCCGTTGCTTGATAGACATATGTTGATAGACAAATTTTCTGTTTACATCTTGGTGCGTCTGATGGCTCGATTCCACAGCTGGCAGGTGTAAACAACAACAGGGGGCACGTGCAATAGCCAGCCTGCTATTGGCTATGGCAATTTGAAATAGCCAATAGCAGTATCTAGCCGGCAGATGAATGGTGTGGGGGGGGGGGGGGGGTGTTGCCCAG
>NW_017306416.1:1586058-1611059 GCF_000935625.1 Nanorana parkeri
CAGTTATCCGGCATTCCCCATGATATATATATATAAAAACACACACACACACACAGAGTCGTGTGAAAAAGAGAGTACACCCTCTGTGAATTCTATGGTTTTAAGTATCAGGACATACTGTAATAAAAAGCATTTGGTCCTTAGAAGGTCTTAAAATTAAAAAAAATACAACCTCAGATGAACAACAACACATTACATATTACAGCGTGTCATTATTTATATACACTCTTACTGCTTTTATAGGATTTATGAGGCAACGTAGCAGCCAGGTGCTGCTAATCAAATGCTCTTGATTAACTGATCATTGGCAACTGTTACCATCTCTATAAAAGCTGAAGTTTTAGCAGTTTGCTGGTCTGGACCATTCAGGTGTGTTAAAGATTAACTTGAACCTATATCTTTGAAATGACAACAATACACCTGTAGAAATGTTTAGTAATGACAATCTATAAACGGATATTTATTGATTAATGCTGGAATTCTTAATCTATGCATACATACCTTACTTTTTTTTTCCTCCCGATTCTTCTCACAGTGGCCATTTTTACTAAGGGCAGATGAATCTATCTCCCTTTACTTCCTGACTAGGACATGTGACCATGCATATCATTGCAGGGAAGGAAAATTAACTTTTCCTAATATTGTAGATAAGATTTCACAGCAATGCACTGAGGACAAGGAAGGGGAAAAACAGTAATTGTAAGTAAAAGAAAATATGTTTGTTGAACTGATGAATGTGAGATTATTTCATATCAGCATGCAGAGCTGTATGCTGATGTGATTTTTAGTGAAAGGGGGTAAAGGTTCGCTTTAACACAATGTCAAGGAGGAAAGACATCAGCAATGATCTTATACATGCAATTGCTGCCCATCAATCTGAGAAGGGTTACATGGCCATTTCAGAATAATTTAACTGCCTCCGGGCGTCTTTAGACATCCGCTCAGACACGCCCCCTTGCGTGCGCCGCCGGGCATGCGCGAGCGGGAAATGGCCGCAATTTAAAAACGGGAAGCGATGCCCGTTAATATACATGCGATCCGCCGGCTGTAAAGCCGGCGGATCGCTTGTATTTAGCGGCGATCGGTGCGGCCCCCCCTCCCTCTGCTGTCCCCCCGCCATTGTCCTGCTGATCCCGGGCTCCGCTGTGCCCGGTGCGAGCCCGGGATCAGCATGTCGCCTGTGACACAGGGGATCAGAGAGAGCTCGGTACACGAGCTAATGTAGACCCTACTCTAAATTAATGCATTAATGCTTGTGTGGGAGAGTGCACTGCAGGAGATAAAACTGGTTTGATTGATATATATCAAGTGCATTGCACTCTCCTGCACAGGTATTAGGGCCTGTTCACACCAGTTGCAGTGCGTTCCGGCCCGATTCTGGCCAGAACGCACTGAATATTGGTAACAAAAATTACTGCAGGGTACAGTGCCGGAGAGGAGATGAGAATTACAGCCGGGAGCTACTAAAAATAGGCTTTAATATTGACTCCTGCCTTTATCGGCCATCATAAACAAAGGGGGGAAGGCAACTGTGAATGAATGAATTTAGATGTAAACCCTAACTAAATAGGATTCACAAGGCATTACAGATCCACCCAAAAGTGTTGCTTTTTTCCACCGCAATGTCCACTGCATAGATTTTTATTTGATGTGCAATTGTATACAATTTAAGAAAGTGTATGGTTAAGGGTTCCTTTCAAGCTTTCAAGCCAGTAACCCACTTGTGAAAACAAAAGTAATTGGTTCAGCCACCTAGGATGTAAAATGGTAGGGGGGAGCTGCAGCAGAGAAAAGGTAATTTTTTTTATCAGCAGATATTTAATACATTAATACACATTTATATATTTTTTCTTACATTTTACACACAAGAGGAACAGAGGAATGAAAAGCAAGGCAAGCTTTAAAAACCCGGAGTTCGGCAAACTCAAAAAATGTGTATCATTAAATATGCATGTCAACTGTTAACATAAATACTCAATTGCAACTGTCTGTCGCTATATGAAAAATGCGAGCGCTAAGGTTGGATTTACACACAATCTGTATATTGGCCCTGCCAAAAATGTCTGAATTATGGGGAAAAAATTCAATTAAAAGTTTTTTTTCTTCTTTTTAGACGTAAACAAAGTTCTGCTTGGATGTTTAATCTTCTGTAGCGTGACAATTAAATTAAATCATGAAGTTAAATTGCTGCGTTTATTTTTTTATTTTTTTTTGCGATGAAGAGTAGCGTACCTCCACTTTGATAAACCTGTCTGAATATTTCCTCAACAATTTAAAGTGGTCTAAGATGACAAGGGAAGACTAATTAATTACACGGAAACAACAACAGTTTCCAACTGAATTCATTTGTAGAAGAGAGAGAGAGAAAGTGGAATCTTCTGTGAGCATATCATTTTGTGATTCCTGATAAAGGAGAGTTGCACACTCATCTACTTATGAGTATTGGTCCTAATATCTAAAAGATATGTGTAATATTATGCAAACTGGTTACTGGCACCTAGAAAAGAAAATGATTTTATAATGGCTTGCTTTGTTCAAATTTAAGGTCCTGTTTTTAAAGAGATTTTGTTAAGCTGGCCATACACCATACGAAGAACCCATCAAAATATGCACAGTAGGTACCAACACCCTTCCGGCTAGTATCCCTCAATGAGCTGATTGAAGGTGTCGGTTGGAAAATCTTTGTCAGAATACAAAGGAGACAGCGGGGGACTCCTCAATTAATGTAAGTTTTCATGGAGGAATCTGTTCTATTTTTTTCGTTCAGCCCAAAGGTTGAACAAAAGAAAAAACAGAACAGTATATGGCCATGTTAAAGTGACATTGGCCAGGTTAAAGTGACATTAAAGGATAATCCCCCCTCCCCCAATGTTAGTGTAAGGACTTACCTTAAATTATGCCTCCTAATCCGATCATCTTCTTTGTTAGTGTAGTTTTCAGATGTCCCTCCAGCCCTGATGCGGGTCTCCGATTCAGCGCTGACTCCTCTGTCCTCCTCTCCTGTGACGTCCCACAGAGTCTGTGCGGGTGCACGCTCCATAGACTTACCTTGTGTCTCTCCCCGTCTCCCGGCCGAACATCTGAACTGCGCATGCACCCGCCGCAAGATCCTTTGCGGCCATCCGAGACTCTTCAGATGTTCGGACGGGAGCTTGTGGCGAAGTCACAGGTAAGTTTAAACCTGTTTGAAAAGTTTGTAGTTTTTTTTAAAGTTTTTGCACACATCTACTGCTTGCTAGCAATAGATACAGTATATTGCAGTATGCAGTATGCACCTGCAGTATAAATAATTAACAATAGGTTTAGAAAAATAGTAACATTATAGCATTATAGTAACAGATTGGAGCGCACTTTTACACTGTGTGGTAGTGCACATACATCATGTGCTATGCATTGCTATTGTGGTGTGAACCAGGCCTTAATGTATACCTATTGTGAGCTCTTAACTTTTAACTTCCTCTTCAAAGATTTAAGTTAGATTTATTCATGATCAGAGGCTATTGGGGCAGTGCTGTCAGGATCAGCATGGCAGGCCTGTAACATGCACCTTTAGAAAAAAGTCTTCAATGACAGCTCCTATCCTTCTCCCTGTACTCCATGACAGATTCTACAATTTGTGTTTCTGCTTAAAGTTTGTAACTGGAATCTGTAACATTATCTTGAGGAAAAAAAACAGGCAGCGGAAAACCAGCGCAGATTTAAACCGTAACATAATAATATTCTGTAATATGCCTGCATCCAACAAAGCGGAGCACTGCAGACATTTCCTGTTGAGTAATACTGACTATACACAGCAAAATAAGCAAATTTAAATAAAGGAGCTGATAATTCTTCTGCCGGCCTCGTGTTCTCTTCAGCAGCATTTGTTCCAACTGATATGAGTGACTGGGAAACGAGTGTGACAGGAGGGTAGCGAGCTTCCGATTGTAGCAGCTCCGAAGATTCATGCAGAATATTTGACAGCAGAAGCCATAATGACTTCCAGAGCTCTGACAGAAGTTCTTTAGTATTGGGAGAAAATGATGTGCCCGCGGAGGACACAATGGAAGAATGGAGTTTGAAGGCTAAAAAGATTTTTAACCTGAAACACACAGAATTTAAATTATTGTAAAGCTGTCGGCGATTGCCTTTTACTTTTAACTAGCTGCCAAAAGTCTCTCTCTCTCTCACGAATGAAAGGATTAGTTGGGTGAAGCAAGTGGTGGCGCGGTATTTGGATTTTACATTATGCGTGGGATCTGTGTCAGAACCTTGAATCATAATTTATTAAGCAGGAGTCCAGGTAGAGCTGAAAAATTCATGATAAATATGTAAAGTGAAAAGCTATTTACCCGTGTCCATTTTGTGGGTTTTGAGCACATTTAAATTGGGCTGACACTTCACGCAGTTCTAGGTCACATGAAGCTCAATTCACAAAGCTTTAACACCATAATTAGTATCTGTATTTCAGTCATGTGACTATAATTTTCAAATTGAATGGTCAGCAGTAAATAACCGTCACTTTAAAAAAAATAAGTGTCACACTTCCGTGTGCTATGATCCAGCGCCAGGTTTTGTGTCCTGCCCGAGATGCTTGGCTTCCTGCCAATTCGCTGTGAACCTCTGTGTTAAAAGACCTGCTCACCTGTTTATAGCTTGCCTTTGGATCCCTGCAAACAACTACTTACCTGCTTCGTTCCCTGTGTGTTCTTTTATTCCCTTGTGCTCCCAGTGAGATCCTGCACGTCCAGTAACTGGATTGTTATCATCTCCTTCAGCGAGCCCTTGCACCTGTGCTTACCAGTGAGTCTGTCCTCCTCCTGTGCGGCTGCTTGTTCTAAGCAGCCTCGCTCTCCAGAGAATTCTGGATAGCCGTGTTGTCGCTGACTCCTATCACACTATTGTTTGGACCTCTACCCTTGTGTCCCTCAGTATCCATAACTGCTGTCTGTGTACAGGCTTCACCCCTGCCTGCTTTTTAATCCATAGCTTCAGTGCTGCAACCAGTCTTCTGTGTCTGAACGGATGTGCTAGAGGGCCCCAACCTGGAAGGTATCTGGCAGCACAATCATCCTCACCATTGGAGGCTCTGTAGAAGACCTGGCCCTTCTTAGATTCTGCACCTCTGGTGCGTCCCCGATAATGCACAGACTTCTAGTTCCTGAGTTCCCTGTTGCCAGCATCCCAGGCTTCACTCCAACTTGCTTCTCCTACACGCTCTGTAAGCCACGGACCCTACCTTCCCTGGTTCCCAGATCGTGACAATAAGTATCTTTATCCCAGAGTGCTTAGCTCTTTAGGCCAGCCATATGATGCATAGGGCCCTCCTGTTCAAGAGGACCTGATGTAATCATGTCAGTACTGCTCTCCCTGCATCATTACACTTTGAGTGCAGGGTGCTGTGGTGATACCCCCTCAGGGGGCAGATCCATGACATCCTGTGCTTACAGTATGACCTCAGACTTTGGGGTTGAATGGCACTAGGTGTCATTGATCCCAAAAGACTGAGGGCAGATAGTGGTAAAAAGAAATAACTGTAGCGGGCCAATACAAGAGAGGAGGTATGCATTAACCTCCCTGGCGGTATGATTATGTAGTATTTTTGCATGCCAAAGCGGTACATTGTTTTTCATGGAAATGTGTTGTTTTATATTGTAGGCCTGTAATTCTTAGTAAGTCTTAGGAATAACTCACCTAAATCTGTCCAAATAAGAGTCTAGATCGCAGAATCGAGCGCTGTCACTACTATCAGTGTCTGATGACGAATTTCCCAACGAATCGCTATTGCTCAATTCTGCAAGTGATTCTAATTCAATATCGCTGTTTTCTACCTCGTCTAACACCTCTTTTGACCCAAAGGGACGCTTTTTGGATGCCATGGACATTCTCACGTTTCAAGCCAGAAAGAACAGTAAGAGTGCAGGCAGGGCACTGGACAAAGCTCTAGGGACACAATTTAAGTGAAACGATTTGATACAGTAATGTAAATCATAGCAGATTACATTGTATTGTGTGTATTCTGTGTATATTGCATGTTTACACTTTTGAATTTCCCGCCAGCTCCACCCCCCGCTGTGACGCCCGAAAACGAAACTAAAAGACGGATCCCGGCATCGGCCGGGCGCACACAGCAGAGGACACCGCTGGCTTGTAGGGACAAGGTAAGTGACACTTTTGTGCAATCCCGACTGTGGCTCAGGGTTACCGCTATTGGTACTGAAAATTAACCCCGGGTCCCACTCGGGAATACCGCCAGGGAGGTTAAAGTGATAATAAAGTCAAAAACATTTTAAGCTAATTCAAATGCTGATTGGATCACTTACAATGGATGCTGCCTCTGAATGTCTAAAATTTTGCAGAATCAGCTGGTCCCCTGAGCACTGGTCCTGATATACTCTTTTTAGGGTGGCTAATTTCCCTTGCAGGGTACTATGGAGCCACCCTTGTGTGTAATAGTAAGCTGTGTGTGTCTCCACAAACACACAGGCATGGCAAGGCAAATCACTAAACACCGCTTCCCTGCTCCCCTCTTCTCCTTTCTCCCTTCTCCAAGCTAGTAGATTGACAGCTTCTGTAGACTGCTCTGTCCCTTGTGATACAGCAAGGCAAGACATTCCCCTCCTCCCCACTCCCTCTTCCTTTTTTTTCCAGCTACTAGATGATGAATTGCTGGGGATTGATCTCTCCTTGTGATCTTGTACTGGACAGGAAGTTCAGGGAAGCCGAACTGAGGGAGTTGGAGCTGTTCAGAAACATGATGACTGTAAGTGTTTGGGCAAAATTGTAAAGAAATACTTTTCTCTGCGATGTGTATTTGTTTGATTTGGATTTATTATTGAAAAAAATAGTTTAATATAGCTTTGAGCCAGAGCTGTTTTCATAATAGATGATAGATAGATAGATAGATAGATAGATAGATAGATAGATAGATAGATAGATAGATAGATAGATAGATAGATAGATAGATAAAATGCATAAATGAAAGACAGACTGACACATAGGAATACATTGCTCCTCACTGTATTTACAAAAACGTGTTATACGACGTTAAACCTTTCATCTAACCTCTAAATATTTGCATTTTCTATTTTGATGAGCTAATGTAAAGGAAAAGTTTTATTGCAGATTCATTCTTCATGGTCCATGTACTAGGGGGGGCTTTATAATAAAAAGTGTAGCTCTTTCTGATCTCAGGAAGTCAGGAAGTGTGGAAATATTACAGAAATATATCATAGAAAATATGAGTAGGTTCTTTGTTTACTTTTTAAAAATTAAAAGGAAGTGCAAGAAAAAAAATCCAAAGCAAATAAAAGCAACATATTGAAAATCTGCAGCTTTATTTTTATAAGGAACTCTTGAAGAAGAATGGGTTATGAGTTCATGTACACTCTGGGATGGGCTCAGAGCATGACAAGACTGAGGTTTGTGTCCGCATTCTCTACTACTGTTTTTGTTTAGCAAGAATAATTGGCAGCCAACTTGACAATATAATCAATATTTGTACTTTAGACCAGCAACTCCGGGAGGACAAAACTTGCCAGAAATCCATGATGTTGTCTTTGTTGTTGGGGGTAGTGGGTGGGGGTGTTGGGAGAAAAGAAAAGAGATTGTTGAAACAATGGCTAGTTTTATTTCGAAGAATGAAGGAGGTGTTGGGTGATCTAATTCCTTCTGCAGGAATGGGCGTTAGTCTTCTAGAGGAGTGTCAAGTTAACAGCTTTACCCTCCGCCGCTATAGCAGACGACAAATAGAATTCTCTTTGCAGTTTTGCTGCCATTCCTGCTATTAAAATTATGAATCAGACTGTTGTTTCTTCATGCCGGTAAGGCATTCACCTTTCTTGGATAAATTCGTAATCACAGTGTGACCTTGAGGTGCTTATCAAAATATCTGCTTGGATGGGTCAACACACTGGCTTGCCTAAGTGAGTTCTTTAAAAATGGATTTTACAATCCCTTTAGCAAATTGGATTTATGCAGGTAATTTTCCATACATCTGATCTATAACCCAAATGCGGAGAAAACACACTGAGCTGGCATCAGGACAGGCTTGACTAACCTTCCGGTGGACGGGAACAGATCCTGATGGCTCTCATCAAAAAGAAAGGAGATTTTCAATTGATGTCATTATCCGAGAGGCGAGGGAAGACTGTTGTGTATTTGAGTCTTAAAACATTATTATGAGTTTCTCTCACTGTTGATGCAACATTTTCTACTCTAGTAGGTATGAGCTACTGAAAATGTTGATAGGTAACAAGTAATATAAAAAGTATAATGTTACACTGATGTAAAAAAATTATAGGATCAATATTTGGGCAAATGAATGCAGTGAAAACTCATGTAATGACTGACAAGTGAAGGACTCTTTGATCTTTGACTCTTTGATGAAAAACATCAAGTTTTCACAAATGTTCTTGGTAAATGGGAGAAGTAAATAAAATTATTCACATAAATTAAGAATTGCCATCCAAAGCCAAGGTCACAAAGACCTGATCCTACTAAATAAAGGCCAACTTCTGCAACAACCTTTCCTCTCCCTACCTATAAGAACAGGAAGTGGTGGGAAGTCTCTAAAATGGGTAAAAAAACATTGAGGAAGAGTTAGACTTCTGCCAGTGGTTTAACTGCTGTCTGTGCCTCCTGACCCCAGTAAAAACAGCACTCCCATTTCTCCTTCAGACATTAAAGGGACAGGAAGCAAGGGAAACCATACCTACACCCATATGGGGGACACAGACAGAGTCAAAAGCCTAGAAGACATTTTAAAGCCGAGGTTTTATCAGCCTATATTTTGCCTTCCCTGGTTCCTCTCTGTCCCCTTCATTAAGAAGCTTTCCATATCTAGTGTTTTCTGAAGACACCTGGTCCCAGATACAGGTGAAACTCGAATAATTAGAATATCGTGCAAAAGTAATTGCAGCAAGTTCTGCAAAAGGGGCCCAAACCAAGTACTGAGTACATATGCATGCTTGTACTTTTCAGAGGTCCGATATTGTTCTATGTACAATCCTTGTTTTATTGATTGCATGTAATAATCTACTTTTTTATGGTTGTGGATTTGGGGTTCTTGGGGTTTTCATGAGCTGTATGCCATAATCATCACAATTATGACAAATCACGGCTTGAATTATTTTGCTTTGCATGTAATGTGTCTATCTCATATATTAGTTTCACCTTTTAAGTTGCATTAGTGAAATAAATGAACTTAGCACGATATTCTAATTATTCGAGTTTCACCTGTATGGACCTCCATTAATTCCTGTTCAATGAGCGCCAGAGTACTTGAAACTAGGGCTGCAACAACTAATCGACATAATCGATTATAATCGATTATTGAAAAAGTTGTCAACTATTTCAATCATCGATTAATCGGCTTCCGATTGGTTGCCCCTGTTCACGGCTCCACACACGCTGCGCGCCACACCTCCTCCCCACCTCAGACCCGCCCGCATCCATGCTCCACACGCCACACCTCCTCCCTGCCTCACGCTCACTGCCCGCCCAAATCCACGGTCGGCACAGGGACGCAGGGAGAAGAAGTAAGGAGGAGCAGGTGTGGGCGGATGACAGCCGCCGAGATACAGGCCCCATCTCAGAAACAGGTTGCTGGAAGACTGCTCAGGTAAGCCTGCACTTTCCCCACATGGTGCTCTATAATCTATGGCTGGGATAGTGGGATTTGTATTCCTCTATAGTTGATGGTACATTGTGCTGTATATTATACAGACCAATGTACCATCAGCTATAGAGGACTACAAATCCCAGCAATACATTATACACTGTATGTATAATGTATTGCTGGGATTTGTTGTATTCCTATATAGCTGGTGGTATTCTGCATTGCGCTGTATAGAGGACTACAAAACCCAACAATAGTACATTATAGAGCGCAATGCGGAATTCCACCAGCTTTAGAGGACTACAACACCCAGCAATAGTACATTATACAGCGCAATGCAGAATACCACCAGCTATAATGTACTATTGCTGGGATTTGTTGTATTCCTCTATAGCTGGCAGTATTCTGCATTGTGATGGACTACAATCTCAATACAAACTAGTAGTCCCATCACCGGAGCCATTTTTAAAAATGAATTTTATTTTCTATCCGATTAACTGATTAATCGAACTTAATAATCGGCTAACTAATCGATTTTGAAAATAATCGTTAGCTGCAGCTCTACTTGAAACTTATTATAAAGTACTCCTTCGTTGGTACACAACCCCCTCTCAAGTCCAGTATTATATGCTGGGTTGTGAAGGCTCATGCTTCTGTGGCTGCCCTGACAGCGACCTACGAATATCCCAGCACTCCAAATACGACAGAATACGTCAAAGTTTTAGTGAATCTTCATTTTTTTATTTTTAGAAGTCACTCAAAGTGGGATCAGTTTGATCCCACTTTGAGTGACTTCTAAAAATAAAAAAATGAAGATTCACTAAAACTTTGATGAATCTTTTCGTATTTGGAGTGCTGGTGACATTTATACACAACAATTTGACTTGACACGGCGCCATCCGTGGTCACTGTGAGCACCCATTCTTTCATATGGGAAGTCCGGTAAGGTGTGCTACAGGTCCTTGGACATTTCTACGAATATCCCACACTCTAAATTTAAATTGCTATTACATATCCTCGCTGCTGCCAAACATACCATAGCCAGCTCTTGGATTACCAATAAGGTCTCTTTTCGGCCACCAAAAATAGAATCCACTGGATCTTCTCTAATGAAAAACTCCCTGCCCGTTTAACTGACCAAATGGCAAAGTTTGTAAAGATATGGGAACCCTGGGGGAAACATTTCCTCCCATCGACCTTTGACACGTGCCTACTGGTCTTTTAGATGCTCTAACCCTTTACCTTACTACCGACCATACCACGCGTTGGATTGTACATCGCATCTCCCTCTACTCTCTCTTCCCTTTTCTATTCCCCCCCACCTTTTTTTTTTGTACCTGACCTCACTATTGGGACCTCCGGTCAGAGTTGGTCCCCTCCTCTTTCAAATCCAGATTAGGCGATTGTTTGCTAAAATGGCTTGTTTAATGTGCACTTATTTGATTTGTAGCAATGCCAATGTCTGTGCCATTATATATGCACATGCATTATGTCTTTGTATGTGCACTGTTATATCTCAATAAAAATAAAAACATATTGAAACTAAACAATAAGCTTTTCATGTCATGGATGGTGGGAGGGGTCGGCAGGGTGCTGTGATGTTTTCAGGAAGCTATGTACAGCACCCTGCCAGCCCCTCCCACCAGCCATGACATGAAATTGTACTCTGTACGCATATTGAGAGCCCTCAGCACTGATGCAAACAGTGGGCGGGCTCTTGGGAGGAATTATGCACATATATGGGGTTGGTGTCAGTTTGGAGGAGTGGGTGTTCCTAGGCAGGTTGTATTTTCATGAAGGCCGCTCTAGGTTGGACCAAGATGTGCTGCTGAGCTTTGATGATTGAAAGAACTTAAATCCAATAAATGAAAGGGGCAGGTCAGGGACACTAAGGATGGGGAGGAAGGAGCTAGATGATACTGCATTTCCTCCATCCGGGAAGTTAATTTATCTGACTTGCTGAAGCTTTACAGTGTGCAGTGCAATATGCATTTTCAGATCAGGGGTGGAGCCTATAACCGATTTTGAAGATGAATTCAGTCTAATGGATTGGAAAATATTGCCCATTGTTGAGCCAGCTGTATGGAGCAACTGCATAATTCGGAAACCACTGCTTTGATTATTGTATTACTTATTATGTGTTTTTTAATAAATTATTGACAATTTTTGCTTTGCCAACCACTGACCTAATGCTGATAGCACGCATTAGGCTAAACTCACTAAGGTTTCACCACCTGAGGCCATGACGTCCCCGGCAAGGGTGGTTGGGGGTGCTAACAGCTTTGGGAAACTGGTGACATCAATGAGCTCGGAGGGACGCCAGACAGAGCATCATAGGTCGCTAAGAGCTGCCCCCCTACCACTCCACCACTGCCCAGCCACTCCCAAATAAGATGCCACCTGAGGCAACTGCCTCATTATAGGGTCAGCCCTGGTTATAATCATGTTTTATTTGCCAAAAGACCAATCGGCAGTGGCAGCCAATGAGAGCTGCAAATGAGAGTCACAATAATAATTTTCATATGAAGTAGCACATATTATAGCTTTTTGAAATGCTGTCTCCTGAGTGTGCATAATTCAATAGTAAAGGATTATAAACAACTGCACAGCACTGTGTTTTGATATTGCCAAGGCTTGTGTCGGGTTTTGTTTAGAGGAAAAAAAGTGATCGCACTCCACGGATCTTCTGAAATCATAAATATTTATTGTAGATATCTGTACCACACTGTATAGTATCCCTCCAAGCATGCCAAATCCTCATGCATTTCACCTTCACACCTTTATCATACAAGTCTTTAGAGACGTATATGATGAAGCCGTGAAGGTGAAACGCGTGAGCAGTTTGGCACCCTTGAAGGGATACTATGCTATAAAGTGTGTTACAGATATCTTCAATAAATATTTATGATTTGAGAAGATCCGCGGAGTGCGATCACCTTTTTCCAGTGTGTGATTCTGGCAACGGTTCGCCAGATTGGTCTGCCCCCAGGTCTGTATTGTGTTGTTCAGCTGTGCACACGGAATTTTTCATTTGTGTTTTCTCATGGAGGTAGTGGGCTTTTTTTGCTGTGTTTTGCATTCCCATACAGGTCTATGGGAATGAAAAACCCATGCAGGTCATAAGCAGGTCAGAAGGAGGTCATCTGCAGATCAAGTGCCCATCAGTGAAATCTGAATGATTTCAGAAGCATCTCAAACTGATGACAAACATGCCAAGGTCCTAGGTGTCATCCTTGACTCGGACCTCACCTTTCTTCCCCACATCCAATCACTATCCAAATCCTGCCACCTACACCTTCGTAACATCTCCAAAATATGCCCCTTCCTCACCAAAGAAACCGCTAAACTACTCATCCACTCGCTTGTTATCTCTCTTCTTGACTATTGTAACTCCCTCCTCATTGGCCTTCCACTACACAGGATATGCCCCCTTCAGTCTATCATGAATGCAGCTGCTAGACTCATTCACCTAACCAACCGCTCAATGTCTGCATCCCCCCTCTGCCAATCCCTACACTGGCTTCCACTCGCCCAGAAGATAAAATTCAAAATATTAACAGTCACTTATAAAGCCATCCACAACTCTGCCCCCAGATATATCTCAGACCGTGTCTCAAAATATCACCCTAACCGTCCACTCCGCTCTTCCCAAGACCTCCTGCTTTCCAGCTCCCTAGTCAACTCCTCCCATACTCGCCTCCAGGACTTCTCTAGAGTCTCTCCCATCCTCTGGAACCCTTTACCCCAACCTGTCTCTCTATCTCCCAACTTGACTGCCTTTAGGCGTTCCCTAAAGACTCATCTCTTCAGGGAAGCCTATCCCACCTCAACCTAACCACTGAACCATCACATTCTCAAATAATTCATCCCCACACAGCTACCTCCTCATGTATCATTTCCACCTCCTCTTTTAGATTGTAAGCCCTCAGGGGCAGGGCCCTCCTTACCATCTTGTCTTGAATTGTATTGTGATTGTAATGTCTTCCTTATATTGTAAAGCGCTGCACAAACTGTTGGTGCTATATAAATACTATGTAATAATAATGTCATTAACACAAGGCCAAAGCTTGTTAACACGTGCCCTTATGGTTACTTATGGGCTGGAAGACAGTAGAGGTGATTTAATAAAGAATTAGCAATGCTTTTATGGCATTATGACTGTATTAAAAAGTCCAATTTCATGAAATTCTGGCAAAATGGCTGCAACACATTAATTAAGAAATCCTGCCATATTGATAAGCCATAAGTGGAAGCATATAAGACCTTTTCCATGTTGTAGTAAATTGTGTTGCAGGTGTAAGTATTGAATCACAGACAAAATTCGGTGTGAGGCAATTCTGCAAAAGATTCATAGACACTTTACCAACAGCAAAAAGTTTTCCAGCACACTCACCAGCCAGCATGCAAAAAAACAAACCTGTCTAACCACTAAGGTTAAAAACAGAGGTTTAGATACACGTCTTCTGCAAAAAATGTGAAAGCCGCACAGCCGTGCCAAGGCACCTCTATATAGTGTGGTTCTAACTCTAAACTATGAGAGTCTCCATCTTGGCAAAATATCAAATTGGGTGCAGGTTTGTCAGGAGGAAGCCCAACCTCTCTTATAGGCACAGGGACGCACAAGGGACCCCGCACATCACAACGGCATCTGAGGCCCCTCATGCGTCACTGCACCAAATCAGTCAAGCAAAACAAATGTCAAACACATTCATCAATTCATTACCAGCTTTACAGCAAAGTGCACATGTAAGGGCTTAATACAGTACAACAGCAAAAGGTTTCCCAGCACACTCACCAGCCAGCATGCAAAATAAACCTTACCAACAGTGACATGAATTTGTTGCAAGTTGCGCCACTTGTTGCACAAATGGGAGACAGATTTCTGATAAGCGTTTTTATGTACTCCAGGGGATGTGTGCTATGAGTTCAGACAGTTGGCAAGGCAACAGCTATTAAATCTCAGGAGGCCTCTCACCTCTAAATAAATAGAATGATAGAAAGGACCACCAAACCAAACTATGGATGAATTTTGGCAAATAGGCCACATAACATAACCTATTTACCAACAATTAAAGTAGAACTGAAGTCAGAACCTTTTTTTTAGGTTTTGCACAGATAAAGGGATGGTTATAACCCCTATCAACTTTTTTGTCATTTGTGTCCGATTGGGGCTATGTCTCTTAATTTCCTGTCTGATAGTCACCATTGGAAGTGATAGGAAATCCCTCCAAAAGTGAGGGAAATCCCTGGTGGTCAGCAGGGTCACCAGAACAAATGTCCTTATTGGAAGATTTTCCAAGCAAACACATGTGAAGTGTGGTTGTATTATTGTAGCACCTGAAAAGTCCCACATGGTAAAAAAAATGATGATGCTTATGTAGTATGTAAAAATTCCCAGCACCTCTTTAAATATGTTGTTGTCACCTCTAAGTGTCATCCTCAGATACATAAAGGGGCTAATAGAAAAATAAATAGAAAGCCTGCACAGTTATAACAATGTTAAATTAAATATTCGGATCCTTGCATAATCTGTAACCAGTTCTCTTTAATTTGCAACATGGTAACATTTATGAACACTGCTGCAAAGTAACTAAGTCATGTTCCCATAGCAACACATCAGCAGTCCCCTGTCCTTGTAAATACCCACAGCGTTTGATCGACCACGATCTTATCAGTTGCTATGGGCAGCAATGCCACTGTTCGTTTGCATTAATTTACATTACACTTGACCAATCCTGAGATTAAGCACCAAATGCCGTTAAAATTATAAATACATTTTAGCATATTCCACACGACAGGAACATTAGACGATAACTTCTGACTCATATACAGTAGAGGGAACACATGGTTTATTGCCGCCAGGAGACGTTCCACCGGTCTGCACATATGTTGTTGTTCAGTTTGTTCAGTTATATATATATAGACACAGTCTGCTCCCTATTATAGGAACATAAGTTTCTCTTTAAGAACTGTGGATGCCCTGCTTACACCTTATGGTGTTGTTGCAGTCTTTTCATACTGTAATTTCTGACTTGCTCTCTCTCTCTTATTGGATTCTTCTGAAATCTACTGTAACTTTTTTGAAAATAAGCATCTTTATCTTGCTTTGTGAATTGAGCCTACTGTGCTTTAGCAAACCAAAATCTTGTCCAGCTACTGAAAAGGAAGTTAATAATTGTACATTTAAAAACATGCATACACACATATGTACGTTTTAGAACTATTGCTTCTTCCTGGTATAATGTGTAAGACCTCACACTATACCAGGTGGATTCACAGGCCTCCACCTGCACCACCTGTGCTTCACATTCTTCACACCTGTGACACTTTGCAGAGTGGTGGGTAATCGAAAAACAAACAGGAGCAAAAAAAGGAAAAAAGAACAGAAACACCTTGGCATAAAAAAAAAAAAGACATTGAGAAGCTATAACACAAAAGATTATCCTGCTTGCTGGTAGAACAATTCTTCCATCTCTATCAATTACTTTGTTGATACATTTTAGCCATCATTGTAAGATTGGAAGCTGAGTACCTGGGTGAGACAGATAATGTCATGTTATAATAATGTAACGTCAGTGATCACTGGTAAACCTAAAGGAAAAAAAAAGTATATTTTCAGTACATTTTCTTAAAATTGTTCAACTTAAAGCAATCTCTGATGCATTATTATTTTTTCAAGTTTGCCCTGCAGTTTTTTTAATCATATTAAATGTAATCTCCAATCACTAGGGAAAAAAAGCCTCCTGCTCCACTAACTCATAGCTAATCACATTTCTTTTTAATGGAAGAGACTTGAATACTTACAGTACCTTAAGTGGTAGACAATATAGAAATCACTAATCACCACTACTGGAAGAGGTGCAATGGAGGGTCATGTGACTGTGGATTCAGATGGTTAAGAGGGATTAACTAAGTTAGGGGGGAATGGGGAGTGGGAAAACAGTATAGGTTAATATTGCTTCTTCCAGTCCTAAAACTGCAACTTCCACAAGTCGGTTAGACTCCCAAAAACACTCCAGCACAGCTATAGCTGGAACCAATCAAGTCTCTCCTGGGGGTGGTTGTTAGGGGGTGGGTTCTCACAAGTAGCAACAACAATTCAACAATTTCTCTAATTCTCAGCTACTGTCCATCAGCTCAAAGGCTATGTCATTGCTTTGGAATCTCTGTAATAGTGTGCACTTTTTAAGGAACAGTGGCAGTACATCTGTTACACATGTTTTCAGTAAAAAAAATACACTAAAGTTAAATTTAGTGCACAAAAACACAATACCTTCCCTTACCACAATACACATTTTTGTTGGTAAGTATAAAAGATAAGGTCATGTCAAGGAAATAGATACCAAACATGTAATTATTTAAATTTTTTTGACCCAAAATTATTGCTATCACATAGGGGGCCGACAACAATTGACAATTCTAAAACCGGAAGTGACAAAAACCTGATAGTTTTCAGCATCATTCACTGCAGGGGCGATCAGGGCATGTTCTCCGCATTGCCCGCTGACACCTCCCATAAACGTCCTGTGAGCCCAGGAGGGATGGTGGGACCCAGGATAAATGAGGGGCCAAGTGACGGGAGGGTTGCACCTTTAGCAGGCTGTAGGAGCAACCCAGCAGCTTTGCAGCAATCTGAAGTTGCTGGCGTGGCAACTGGAGTTTTAAAAAACATCCACTGAAACCAAAAGAAAAAAAATATGGCTGCCTAAATAGAGTAAATGTGGCTCACTAGTCACAAGAGGGGGCAGACAGAAGAACCTCCTGGATGACCTGAAGTTACAGGTAGGATAAACAAGCAGACACAAAGTCCTTGATCTTGGAGGTTGTGTCCTGTCTGTCTACTTTATGTTGCACAAAGTATTTGAAATAAAAAAAATGTAAATGTAATGAAAGTGTAATGAAAAGTGACTTCTAATATTTTCAGGTATCCTGTGTCTTTACCATCTCTACCCTTTTCAACAATAAAACTTACAAATCTACTAATGTGACTGGGGCCTATCTTGTGCTCGACCTACTTCACACCAAGGATCTAGCCCTGAGAGTGAATGTGTCCAGGAGTTACAAGGATATAAGTGGACTGGGGCATTTGGAGTGTATACCTACTGGACTACTTGGGTGCCATCTCACATTGACGTGTATGGAGGAATAAAAACAGAGCAGCACAATGTATGGCAAAAGCAATAATGCAGAAATATATACATTACTCCACATAATCCAATTCAAATTCAATCTTTTTTTTTTATATCTGTAAAATAGCTGTATACACCTTACAAGGCAGTGGCGGCTTGGCCTGTGAGGCAGGAGTACCTTTGCCAATCATTAAGATCTTACATTAAAGTCCTTTTGAAATGTTTAGGTAGGGAATTATGAAAAAGAAGATTAAAAGTGGAGTTAAAAGCATTTACCTCCGGGGGAAATATAGTCAAAGAAAAAGATTACACAGGATTTGGGAGAGCAGTGGTTGTGTTAAGGACTTGAGGAAGAAAATGGAGCATTGTTCAGACCTCATACAGTTATACGATGTGTCTTTTTTATAAAGCTCTTAACCATTTTATTACTACTGATAAACAGTTCAGCACAGAAGAGAGAAAGAGGCATATAACTTCCCACCGTCCTTAATGACTTGTCAGAAAACAAAATTAGCTTTGAGATTTCAGAGAGGTTTTGAACATCCCTTTGAGGCCTGAAACATCTGCTATTGCTCCCTCTTATATTGCTTTGACACTAGAGGTTTCTTGTCACTCTTTTCAATCAACAATTCCGAACAATCTATGTCAAACTTTTCCACTCCTGATAAATTAGCAGCAGTTTCAACTTTTCCCTACAAACATCCAGAAGAAGATACCGGGACAAATATGCATGTACTAGCTCAGAGCCGTGCAAAGGCCACTAGTCCTGTCTCAAAAGAGGTTTTTCGGCTTTGTCTGTAGCCTAATCTAATTCTTTCTTGAACTTGACTAAGGTATTATTGAGGTGTTAGACTGAAAGCTGAACTTAAGGGGAAAGGCAAAACTCCACTTACAGTGGAGTTGCCCCCACACAAGGGTTAAATGCTTGTTTTTTTCTAGGGCTTCCCTCCCTTCCTCTGTTTTTTTACTCCATCCAGTCACCAAATTTGCAAAGCTTGGCCACACAGCACAGCCCTGTGTGGCAAGGCAGAAGGACCAATTTTTCTCTGCTGCAGTTTTCTTACCCATGTTTGCCCCAAACCTGTGAATGGACAGTAAAAGTAGTTATACTTATACACATTATACATCGTTATTCATAATACCAGTTTTAAACCAGGATTAAATGTTTTTGAAGCCCTAAAGACCTTATACCCTCCATAACAATGGTTGTCAGCCGCATCATGCTACATTGGAGAAATTCTATGACCATAACTGCAGAAACAGCAAACTATCCACATTTTTTCAATCCAAAGAACAAAGAAGCAAGGGGCTCCATACCTAAGACAGGTCCCCACCCCATTACAATTTTACTCCTTGACTCTCCTTCAAAGATCCTATCATGTTGTCACCTCTAAGTGTCATCCGCATGACGCAATAATCTGCCATGACGCAATAATCCTCAAAGCTTAAAAAAACTACCCATATCACATACCTGGTAGGGAGACTGGGTTGGTGAGGAGGCTTCTCTTGCACCTCGTATCTTGTGGCCTTTGAGGTTGGTGACAGAGGCCAGGCAGACGCCGAGTGGCACAAGTGCCAATGGTCTTGAAACCGTGCAAGCAGAAGGGTTATCCTGAAATCAAGGTCAAGGCAAGCCGAGGTCAAACCAGGAGAGCAGATGCATTACCAAGGGATTAGGCAGAGACGTGTTCTAATAAACAGTCCGAGGTCAAAAAGGCAGGCAGCAATCAGGGAAGGTCGTTGAGCAGAAACGGGTCAAAATCCAGACAAAACGGTAGTAGAAAGGACAAGGCAGCAACGGGATTCCAAAGCACAATTCGGGGCTGAATAGACAATCCAGCAACTCATGAACATGCAAGCCAGGTTTAAATAGGGAAGTGAGCCAATCAACTATGTCACTTTCTGTGCGCCATTTGGCGTGTTTTGTCTTGAGACTCGCGCCGTATGCGCGTCACTTCTGGTGCGCCATACGGCGCGTCTTTCTGCGGTAAAGCCGTGCTACGCACATGCGTTTGAGCGTCCGCCTAGCGGGACTTGGCGCATGTGTGCAATGGGGATGTTGCTGACAACCCATATGTTTTTGGGGTTGTAGGGTATACATTTGTATTCAGTGTTAACTATCCTCTGACTACCTACTGGATTGCTGGAGTTGATCACCAGTAAGGTAAGTGCCAGTCCTCTTTATGCCATTACAGCTTCATCGTTCAGCCCTTAAACCACTTAGAAAATCCTCTGACCCAGTCATGCTGGTCATACATCTAAGCCTGCCATTACTAGGCCCACCACGGACCTATATTTACAGATTTGTGGATGCAGCAGAGACACAGTGAAGAAATCCTTGGAAACATACCTGCATGTAAGCCCATTTCTTGTAGCTTGGACATCTCCTGGAAAGAAGCTAATACATCATGAATTTCCAATTGCAGCCCCCAAAACAGTTTTTTGTTAGACCAGGTGATGTTGTGGACATTTCAGTGCCAGGGTTAGGCAGGTTTAGTATAAAGATGTTCCTGGACTGTCACAGTCCTCATTGTGTCATGAAGAAATGAAGAATGGTTTTAGTAATCTCCCACAAAACACTATATTGTTACTTGCACATCACCCCTGACCTTATTTTCATCATTACCCCAAAGCTATTGACATTATATTAGGCTAGGGACATAAATTGATTGGTAAACCACCAAGCCTTACAGAAAAGAACTAAGACTAGGGGCATAAATTTACCTTTGAACCATAGGGCCTTGTCCAAAAACACAAATCACATTTTCTTGGTGCAGATCAGGACAACGTCTGCAAAATCATAGCTGATGAGAGATTCAGTTTCATGCCCCCTCTCCTGATCACTCAACAGGGCCCTGAAGTACCAAAACTCCTTCAAACAAGGCAATTTAGACAGTTTTCCCCATGTACATGTAAAAATTAAAAATTAAATGTAGCCAATGTAAAATTAAATAGGCATGGATCTCAAAGTCACATCACAGAGGTTATGTCACAAAAAGAAACTGTGAATATAAGATGGCTATTACCTCTACTAATGCGATATGTTCTGCCCTGTAGTGTGGAGAACATCAATATGATCCATGGAGAGCCATGATCAGACTCGGTCTCACCAAGACACATTAAACAGCCTAATATAAAACTCTTCAATCACGTTCGGGGTAAAGCTATGAAGCAAAGGTTACATCTCATTACCTAGTCTCTTACACCTCATTATTACTTAAGCCTTGTATTATGAATGAGTTTATGATAATGCAACCCTAAGCTAAATTCCGACATCTAGTTACTGTAATGAATGCAGAAGAAAAAAAAATGTCATCAGAAAAGTTTGAGCGCAGTCATAAAAGAGAATGTACTTTGGTCACTCCATAACGAGATAAAACCCTTTTAAAACAAAAAACACACAGAAATCAATAAAGATTTGACAGGCAATCTAACCCTTCCACACTCCATCCAAAACACAAAAGAAAAAAAAGTTTGGGGCAATTCATATACTTTAAAAGGGTTTTTTTAGGCTTTTTTTTCTAGGGCTCATTCCCACCAATCCCCGGATCATTTTAGTGTGTGAGCTGGTGTCCGTGTGTCCTGGAGTTGGGGCCTTGCATTTCTTTTTTAACTTTATGTTAATGCAAAAGAGAAATTGCATTCATTGCTATGCACCACAGCTAAGCACTGTGGAGACAGATGGTGACTTAAAGAAGAACTTTGGAAACTGAAAAGCTTACCCTTGCAGTGGGGCTGCCCCCACACTGCAAGGGTCCAGTGCCCAGTTTGTCTAGGGGACTCAAATGAAACAGATTTACTTACCTGATCTTTGGGCCCACCAGCTCTCTTCGGGCTGAGAGACTGACCACCACAGCCTCTTCTTTCTGGTCTAAGGACTACTGACATCATCATGTCTTATGCAGATCCATTGTGTGAGGACACCAAGGGACAGTCCATAGCTAGAGCAGAGGGAGGCAGGTGAATAATACAGCTTTATGTGCACCCCTTAGATATAACAAGAACTTGAACCTTGCAGTGGAGGGATGGCTTTTTCTTATTTTCCCAGAGTTCTTTAGCAGCATATGCCTGTATTTCCACTCATGTGCATGAGAATGGATGAGAACGGAGCCAGGTGCCAGGACTCGTCCAATGACTGTAGAAGGAAGACAGTAGAAAAAAAGAAGACCAGGAGAGGATGACAGCATCATTGGGCAGAGCCACAAGGCACAGTATGGACTTTGCATTCGTAGAGGAGGACACAGTATGGGGTGCATCTGCCATAATATGTAAGTATCCTGTCCATAGATGCACAGTATGGAAAATACTCTGGGACAGGGGGCAGGGTAAGTTTTGCTTTAAATCTGTCAATTACTGTTTCACATAAAATTCAGAGGAAGCGTTACAATAAAGTTGTATTTGTGTGTTTTTTCTTTTTTAATTAACAACCTATAAGAAAAACATGTCCATTATGATATGCATTTATTCATACAGATTTAATTGCATCTGATTTGAACGACAGATGTCTCTGTCCGGCTCAATCAGTGAGACAGAGCATTGGGGATGTGTAAAGCACAGTAAGCCCTGGTATGCAGTCAGATTTTGGGTCGCTATTGTCACTTCAGTTAAGTGATAAGTGCTAACGGGTTGCTATGGGTTACAGCACTTTGCACTTCCCACTGAGCTTTCTACTTTCTTGTTGAATAAGCCCATTTGTCTCCGGTGACAGCTACAGGGATCTAACTAAGCACCGGAGCTGCAAACATGATTACCCTTAACTTACCGCCTTGTTCCCTGCACGGCTAGCCAACTCGGAAATTGTTAACAGCGAATCATTACCGGAGCTTCTCTGACATTCACACAGAATGGCTTCTACAAGCAAGAAGATATAAAAAGCAAGAAGATATAAAAAGCAGGCTAAAGTTTCAGGATGCACTCAGGAAGTCTATTTAACGCTGTTCAAAGTTTTTGAAATACTTTAGAAAGTGACCAGCTTAAAACTGAACTCCAGACACATAGAAAGCCACAATGATATTTATATATAAGAGCCGCTTTACCTGCCAAAGGATTTGTATTTCTGTCAGTCCAGCCCTGAGATTTACATAGTTCTGCCAGACAGCAGTCAGGCGGATGACATTATTTTCTGTGTTATATTTAGACTGTAGAAGGGATAGTTGTATCTCTTCCCCTAGCTTGCTTATTGGATAATAAAAGAGCAGCAGGAGACTGACGGTGTCATCCCTCTGCTCTGCTCAGTCTTCTCCAATCTTCATAATCCTTGTCAGTGCATTTGTATGCAGCACACCTGAGTAGCTCCCGGTGCTGCCCCTTACTATCTCAGTCTGAGGGCTGCTTATAGGGTATTGCAGAAGGCTGATATCAAGTCAAATGCAGGAACTTACATTTTTTTCATTGAAAACAAATAATAATTATATATATATATAAACATATATATATATATATATATATTCCCCCCCCATAAATACCGAGCTGCATTCATTTATGCCATATATATCATCCTGGTTGTCACCTTTACTCATATAACAATCAAATTATTAGCCAGATTCATTAAGAAGAGCAATTAATTGATTACTCTCTTTAATGAATCTAGGTATTAATGTGATTGCCGTGTGATTATGTTGTAGAAACCTTGTTTATGTGTTACATTTTTCAATTATATATGTAAACAGGGAACAATATTTGAATCAGCTGAAAAATGATATGCCTCAAGGGGGAAAAGGCAGGGGTGAAACATGGCGTATGGCATCAGTCATCCTTCATATACCATAAAGCATATGTCCAATGTGTGCAATATAAGGCAACCGCTGGCATGTAGTTTATTGTATGAACATATAAAGGATCACTGATGGTTGATGTCATGTATCACTCTACTCTCTTTCTCCCCTCCATGATAAGTGTTTGAAATTTTAAGTTGCAAATACGCATGCACTGCTTATTTCTTAGTTGCGCCCCAGTGACTTTGTCTCACTGGTTCTCTTTCTGTCAGTGCAAGTTTATGGGTCAGGTCTATTCAAAATTTTAATAAAATGAAACTGATTAAGTCCCCTCTTTGTCTTGCTAGACCCTAAGTTTTATTGAAAAGATGTATAGACATGCCTTGGTGAATAGACATCAAAGAAGAAACCTTGACGCGCTTCGCTCAAATCGTTTAATCGCAAAGATTATACATGTCTAGATGTTAGCTGGTTGAATAGTTCAGTCGAAAACATTGGTGGAGAAAATAGATGCCTTCCTTGTAATCAGTGCTGAGACTATCAGCATAGGAGATACTGTATTCATAAGTATAAATACTCTCCCATTAAGAAGGGAAAAAGCACATTTGACCTACCTCTGTGGGTCTACCTCACCAGGTGAGCACTCACTTGTTGTCATCACTCACTGGGTGGAGGTGAAGGTCTGCCTGCATTGTGTGATTATCCTTACCTGAGAGTTACATGCAGATTACCTGCAAATCATCTGAGGAATTTTCTTGCACAATCAACATTATTTGCTTTTGTTTTTTCCTGGGACTCTTTTCGTCTACATTGCTTTTTTTGTTTGTGTGTAGATATTTTCTATGCCGCATTTGTTTGTTTCTTTTTGTACATTCAGCCCTGCTCCTGACAAGCAGAGCTGAATGTACAGTGGGAGCTGCCTCTCGTTTAATACAAGGGATCTAATTAGATCCCTTGTATTAAATCGAGTGGCGGCGATCGTGTCCGCGTGTCCGCCCCCCGCCATGGTTTTCGGGGTCCCCCGCTCCTCCGTAGGAGCTCACCATAGAGCCCCTTGAGCAGACGAAGAACATCGTGTGATTACTGAGACAGCGCCACCTGTCTCAGCGGTCACTAACTGCAGCTTCTGTGACAGAATTGTTGTCACAGAATTTCTTTCACAGCAGCCCTGCGTCCTATTATCCGGAGCGTCTTATAGACCGCAAAATATGGTATATCCTTAGTGCTTGGTAGCTCTTATTTTCACATTACACTTACTGGCGCTGATCACCTCATTGTTTATATATATTAGGGATGCACTGATATATCGGCCGCCGAAACATGGGATTGGAGATAAGGCTGTCACAGGAGGCTGAGCTCTCCTCCCGCACCGCTCGCTCAGCCTCCTGTGGCAGTGTGTGACAGAGGAGAGCAAACACTTAGCGATCAGTGATCACTGAGTGTTTGTAGATAATTGAGGACATGGTATGTTGACTATATCCTCAATTAAGAATGAATGGGAGTGATCTATATCCCCTCCTGTTCATTCATGATTGTGGTTATAGTAAACACACTATATAT
>NW_017306416.1:1611993-1647788 GCF_000935625.1 Nanorana parkeri
TATATATATACACACACACATAAGAAAACAACAAGCCAGCAGCAAAATGTTATTTACCGCAAATTATATTTTTTTCCTTCACAACATGCCAGTTTTGCTGCAGTACATCTGACACATCCACCACTTCACAGGCAGGGTTAGGTTACCCCCTCCCACATGATATATATATATGAACTTTACATTTTTAATATTGTACTTTACACGTTATTAAAAGTGATACTGCCTGTAGAACAAAAGTGCCCTTTGATTGATTTGCTGGGGCCTGTTTTTTTTATATAAAAACACATGCACATTTAATTTTGGCAATTGTTGTTTTTCCTTTTTTCAATTGTTGCCTTTGGTTGTGTACATCCTACACATAAACCACATCCCAGACAGGTTCCAGTTTTTGCATTCACTGGGTGGCAACTGCTTACTTGGAAGTTTGGATCTATTTAGTTGTGGACCATCCCCTGCATTTGTTTGCACGATTATAATTGTTGCACATTGGACTTTGTTTTTATCACTCTGTTCTCATCTTGTCATGTTTTGATGTGCTTTTTTGAATATATATTTTACAGCATATCTTATTGTTATATCACATATTTCACTGAATTGTATATATATTTATTCAGCTCGGCACATGATTGTTATACAGGTTAAGGGCATCCCCCACGCATGTTATTTTAAGGAATTTGTGATTTTTATTGTTTCACTTTAAGCAGTATTAAAAGAGCTGCTCCTTGCTGAACAGAAGGGCAGTGCCCAGCTCCCCATGCCCTGTATTTGGTAAAGCCTTGTCTATTAGCCTTGAAAACAGAGAACATTGATTTTCAAGATTCACCTCCTATTGACTTTGATGGGGTTCGGATTAACGTTCTAACTTCAGCGTAGTTTGGTGAACATCCTGTGAACTGATTCCAGGTTTGTTCAGCTCATAACTAATTACCAGTCAGTGAGAAGGACATTAGCTGAAGGTGGTATGAAACTGTTTCCTGATAGTCCAAATTAAGTGCTTCACTGACCGATATTGTGGAATTATAAAATTATTTTTTCATCCCCTTGAGATAATTTTCCCAATTATGTATATTTAATTTTTAATGCTGCAGATAATGGCTTCAGCACCACATCAGTAAGATAGAAAGAGCATATATTATTTTTACAGAAATAAAAAATAGAACTGGAAATAGAAAACAGGTGTTGAATAGTTGGCTAAATGGGCTTCATTTGTCCAACAAGCTAAGCATCATTCCTTAATAAAATGACAGTTTCTGGGTCCCAGAAAATGACTCGTTTTTTTTTTGCAAAGATGACAGCCACAAGTATAATGTTCCAATTAGTCTAGTCACCGTCCACGAGTGCTGTACCCTTCTCAGTGACAATTTATTTGCTGACTGAGGGAAAAATGCCACACAACGGCTGTTATAGCGTGTCATGACACCATGGCACTGCCACTTTGCCAGCTGCATTGGGTGACAATGGGTATGACAACTAATTACTGTATATTTTATATAGATCTTACAATGATGGATAGAGATGGGATAGTCTGTATAGCTTCAATTATTTATGGAGAAACATGTCCGACAGGGGACATTGAAAGATGTGAACTAATGAGCTTATTTAAAGAGGACCTGTGTGTTAAAATGATTAAAAAAAAGAAGTGTGAAGAAAATGTATCTTTATAATGTAATCAAATTTGTATTTTTTCACTGCAGATCATGTAATATCAAGGCATTGATCATGTGGTGAAGGGAGAGCATCTAACTGTCCATTTAAGCCTGAACATTAGCTCCAGAAGTGCCTACCACATGATGGATGCTTTAATGCTAATCACATGACCCTGCACCGAGGAATGCAAATTTTGTTGACTTACAAGTTTGCCTTACATTTTGTTATTATGGCTTAAGGTGAATATTTAAAAATGATTGTTTCATTGATGCATATTGTGTTCATATTTAGGGTTCCTCCATGCATATTTAGTATCCTGGGTTCAAATTTAGAGTTCCTCGACACATATTTAGAGGGTTATTCGCAAAGCTGCCAAAGGCAACCGAGTGAATAACCGAGCCGAAGTGCACAGAGCCAAACGCTGTAAAATAGATTTAGTTGCTAATTCAATTTTTTTTTAGTGTGCACCAGGCAAACAACAATTTTTTACTGTGCATCAAGCCATAATTTTTGTGCCAGTTGCTTGGATTCCGAATAATTAAGAGTTTACTGTACTACCTTAATTTGACTTGGTACCAGTCTCTTGTAGACTCTTCACAGCAGAGAGAAGCAGCACAAGGAGATAATCAGCTGTTCTACAGTGCTCATGTACAAAGTTCATGCTGGTAGGCCTCTTAATCTTTCAGTGGGCTGTTCATTTAAAAAAAAATGTATTTCTGACTTTAAAGAAGCACTCCAAGAATAGCTGTACTTAACCCTTGTAGTGAGGCTACCCCATGCACAGCAAGGGCTAAGTGCTCATTTTCACCTAGATGCAAAAATAAAAACGTTATACTCACCGGATCCTCAGATCCGGCTAGACCTTCCAGCATCTCTTCCCCTCCGCTCCAGTGGTCTAAAGTCCTGTGAGTCATCACTTCCAATACACTGTCTATTGTAGTTGAGGACGCCAAGGGACATACTGTTGCTGAAGCAGAGGGGGGAGACAGGCTGGAGGGAGCACTCCCAGGATCAGGTGAGTCCCACTGTAAGGGTTAAGATTTTTTTTCCCTGGAGTTCTTCTTTAACACTTTCTGAGTCCCTGACACAGAACAAGCATGTAAATCAGGAGGACTTCCCTCTGACATCACTTGCAGCATTCTTGTTCCAGGTGATTGACAAAACGTATTGAAGCCATGGGGGTCAGCATGACACTCAGAAAGCTAGGCTTCCCAATAAAGGAGACTTTTGTTTCCCCAAATACTAGCAAGAAAAACTCCATAATAATAAAGTGAACAATTAGAGGACAGCGGAAGTGAAACCGTTATGATGTTTTAAGCTCTCATCCCACACTGCCATTAAAAGAACATTGAAATAATACAATGCGCCACAGTCAATTAGAAAAAGTGCAATTACTATAAATATGACACGGAAAGCCACCTGATTAAATTTATAGAAAGCCTTTATTGAACCAATTATTGCTTCGTGAGACTATACTTAACATTGTCTTTTATGCTGACTTTTACAGCTGTTAAGAGCTTTGTTTCTTCTGGAAACGGGCCATCTAGTCTATACTCGTCTGAAATATTTTATATTTCCTTTATCTTTTAAAATTAATATTGGCTTCATTTTAAAGCAGACCTATACCGTCTACATATGAGTGTTAATTAAATCACCCACAGTACACATAAAAATGCTACAGAGACATCCTAAATATATAAATGCCTCCTGCAAATTCTCTGAATTCTTCTGCCCTCCAATGTACAGGCAGAGCCAACTGATAAGTCAAAACCATTCCTCCCATTTGACAGAGACAGTGTGACCAATGCCTTGTCCTTGGTCAAGTTAGCTACATTGGAGGAGAGAATAATTTAGAGGATTCCCACAGCAATGCAATCCACAGTAATGTAGCACTATTCAGCACAGTAGATACAAGGGGGTACACTTCACACTTTCTAGCCCACCACACTGCAATTTACTGTTATATAACACAATACAGTACTGTGCATAGTACAGAATAGCTCTGTATTGCCCTGTCAACTGCCCCAATCTACTCCAACTCCAAAATGCACTAACAAAATGCTGATGGGAACCCTGGCTTTTATAAGGCTGGCAGATTTTAAAAAACTCTCCATTATTGGCCATTCTATACTACCTGACTGCAATTCAAAGACTAGGAAATGCATGATTAGTAATTGGTTGCTATAGGGGAGAACGTTCCCATTAGTTTGATGTTTTTCCGAACTGCAAACAGCTAGACTTCATAGTCAACCCAAACTCAAAGCTCATCCGTACTTACCACACACCAAACACACTTGAGGAACTTCTCTGTCTCCATTTTTCTGCATGCACCTCCCTGATTGGTAAGAAAGGAGTCTGCTAATTGCAGCAATCTCTTTGAAAACGATTCCACCAATCAATGACTGGCCCGTAAATGCCTCTAGAGCAGAGCAGAGCTGTAAAGAAATTTATCTTTTCTTCTCCTGGTACTCTTTTACAGATATAGTAAATTTTTATTGTAATGTGACAAATTTTCTTAACTATCTGAATTTATTTTGCTTTCTACAAATTCGTGTTTTTATATTAGTTTTACCATTAGCAGTTTTTTCCCTTTCTTAATTTCCTGTCCCATTGTGTGTTACATCTTCTGTAAAGCGGTCATCCTATTAGCACCTTTGTGTTTTGATGCAATTTGATGAGTCCAATGAGAATCGTATTGATTGCATCCGCGCCAACCTTTACAAGCTCGCCACCCCCTGGAAAGGTTGGGTAAAGTCTGCTGCACATAAACACTTTGACAATAAATCTCTGCACAGACCTTCGGCTGTAAAAATCCTGGATATGCTATTATGGCTTTGAAACTGAATTAAGACAGTGCAGTCTAGAAGTATATAAATATATTGACTATAATAAACAGCATTGCTATGTGTCATCACATTCCTGTATCATCACTTCTGAAGAGATCACTGAAAAAAAGAATGATCATGAAGCTCTTACAAGGTTCACACTACACTTTTACAATTCAGGAGAAACTTTAAAGTGATTCTATGAGCAGACTATGGACATACAAGTATTCACATATACTTAACATGCTGTAAATTATCTCTAAAATAAGTCCTCACTGACATATGTAGCTGCAGGCACTAGTGAGAAATGAATCCACAAGATTCACAGCAGGTGCACAGAAGTTGTTTGAGTTGTTCTCTCCACAGTTCAGCTCCCAGCTGTGACCCACCTACCACAGAAAAATGGTTAACGTGTATTGAAACTTAAAGTGATATTAAAGCCTATTTATTTTTTTACATTTCTCCTGTAAGGAGACCCACCTTTGCTGGATGCTGCTGCTTTAAAAAAAATTTTTTTTTTTAATTCCTCGTTTTCTAGTGGGTCCCCGCAGCGATCTCACCCTCGCACCCTGCACGGGTGCCACCATCGCTCTAATGGAGGCACCCGTGCGCGCTCGTGCCCGCTCGTTTCCACAGTGGCTGTATGTGTCAATAGATACACACAGCCCTGTGGCAGGCCACGTCCCTTCCCTCTTTGATTTATGGCAGAAGGAGCCTATGACTCCTCTGCCATCAGTATCCTCCCCCCGCAACCCAGAAGTTCAGGCAGAGGCGGCTCTTTAATTAGGCCTAATTAAAGAGCCGCCTAATTTGCCCTGCAGTCACATTACCTCACAGCCAGGTAACGTTATGAGCTCTTAGCCCTGTCGCTGTCAAACGGATACTCTCCGTTTGACAGCGATAGGGCTGAGAGCTTATCTGTTTCCTCGGTCCGTCCATTCGGCCAGTGGTCCTCTGGATCTCCGCCCACCAGCCACTGGGAAGCCATCTCACCCCTCCCATCCACCGTGCGAGGATCCCAATCTGGCTGGGAGGGTGGAGTTGAATCTGGCTGGGAGGGCGGAGTTAAATCTGGCTGGGAGGGCGGATCGTCAGGGGCAGATGGACGGATACGTAGTCAGCAATGGCTCGTCCTGCACACTCCCGTCCGTGAGACGCTCCCACCCGCGAGACGCTCCCTGCACAGTCCACCTTGCAAACTCTAGAGCCGCCTCTGAGTTCAGGGAACAGAGGATCGCTTCAGTACCGGCGGCGGGGACAAGCGCAACTGACAGGTAGGTGTGGAGGGGACTGGGGTAGAAAAAAGGTGCTGGGCCATTTTTACCCTAATGCAAAGAATGCATTAAGGTAGAAAACGCCCAGACCTTAATACTACTTTAAAAATAAAAATTCATACACAAGTATCTTATATTCATTTAAGTAACATCATTCTTTAGCCTTCTAATTTTTTTATTTTACCTGGTGATCTTGCCATTTCTCTAAATCCTGTCATGTGGTGACAACCGTCACCGAGCAAAAGCAGCATCGTCACCCAGTAAGGTATGATCTCTATGGAGACCAAACAAACGTGCACCAGTACATACAGAGGGTGTAATGTCTCATGGGATGTCCACTTCATTGAAAAGAGGTGAACTCCCATGCATACAGTGCAAGTCAACAAAGCAGAATCAGCAGAGGAAAGAGTTTTGGTTAAGCATTGAGCATGAACAACACAAGCAAAAAAAATGTAAGTATTGAGGGAAATGAAGGTAGACATTCTAGAAGATATATTGTCCGCACCTCATTCTGCTTCAGAATATCAAGTTTATTTGTATTCCTTCAGCATGACATGAATGCAATGTTTTGGAGCCTCACAGGACCTCTGCATCAGGCAAAGTGGCTTTGCCTGACGAAGAGGGTCCCGTGAGGCATCAAAACGTTGCATTCACATGTCATGCTAAAGGAACACGAATAAAGATGATATTCCGAAGCTGAATGGTATGTGGACAACATATCTTCTAGATTGTATACTGTGGCGCCATCCACCAGTTGTTCCAGCACCCGTTGGATTCCGGGTATAACGGTACAGTGTGTCAGGGGGATATTACAAAGATGAAGGTAGGCAAGCCGCATGGAAATCTATGGAACTGTAATGTACCTATTCAGCTAGGAGAGAGAGGCCTTACAGCATGGGATATACATAAATAATGGAGGCCGCAAAAGTCGAATCTCAATAATTATACATCCTTGGAGGGGGAAGGCAGTATTGGATACCTCGGGGCAAAGGACAAATATCCCTATGAACACTAGGGATATTAGTGTTTTAACCACTTGAAGACCGAGGTGTTAAACCCCCTTCCCTGCCAGGCCATTTTTCAGTATTCAGCTCTGGTACTTTTTTTTTATTCAGTCATGCAATTCTGTACCGAAATTAATTTTATATAATAATTTTTTGAGACAGATAGAGCTTTTTTTGGTGGTGTTTAATCACCACTTTTTTTTTTTTAACTGTTTTCCTTGCGTTATGTTATGAAACATTTATTATTACCCAATTTATAAAATAAATAGACACTAAACATGACTTTAAAGTTTTTTTTGTGTGTTATTTTTTTTTTTTTTTTATAAGTGATTTACATTTTTAAACTTTTTTTTTTAACTTGTGATAACACAGACACAGTGACAGGTGACGGGCCTTTTTTAATGAAAACTGCTAATGTCACCTAAGGACCCCAAAGAAGCTGATGAAGCAGAGATCTGCTTCATCAGCTTCTTCTCTGGGTACAGCAGCCGGAGATAAGACAGGCTGAAAGCGGAAATGATAAGATAGATAGATAGATAGATAGATAGATAGATAGATAGATAGATAGATAGATAGATAGATAGATAGATAGATAGTATACACTATATAAGAACATTCTCTAACTGAATAGATATTGTTTACTTTAAGCTACATTAATGTTACAATATTGGGCAAAGCAGCTGTAATTTAAATGTCATATTACTGATGATGAAAATATTAATTTAGGCTTTTAGTTTAAGAAAAATAAATCTATAAAGAAAATATGACAAATGCATCTTCATTAAGGAGATTCCAGTTTGCAGAATGCTATAAATCTTACAAGAGCTTTTAATCATTTTAAACTGGAATATTGACAGAAAGCCACAAGGCAGAGTCTATGGATTTTAGGCACTATCATCAGAGATGTTAATTATAACATGCATGTATTTAGAGCCCTACAGCGTGGTCTTATTCAATCATATTGACACTTTTATTGCATCTCATGAATTGACGATTCTAAGCAGCGCAGAAAATAATAGTTTACAGAGAGCTGTTATTACATTGGGATTAAAGGGTATATACACACAAAGTTGAGGAAGCAGATCAAAGCATCTAAATAACTATATTTTTGGTGTGATATTGTTTTTTTTTTGTTTGGTGTCCCAAGCCACATTCTGTCTACAAAGAAAATCCAATATTGTTCAGAAAGTTCTCCCTAACAATGTTGCAGAAGTTGCAGCAATTTTTGCAACACTTTACATACTGCACACTCACATCAGTACATATCACGTACCTGGTGAGAGACCAATAGTTGAGGAGGCTTCTCTTACTTCTCGCGTTCTACTCCCCCTGGAGGTGAGAACAGGGTGTGAAAGGACAGCAAGGAGCACGAGTGCCACAGGTGGGATCAGGCACAGGTGCAGGAAAGTCCAGGAGCGGATCAGCCAATTCAGAAAGCAGGAACGGTGTCAAGGACAGCCGAGGATCGGAGCCAGCCAGGCAGCAAGGTACAAAATCGTGCGGCAATAAACAAGTCCATGATACAGGCCGAGGTCACGGGCAGGCAGCAAGAGGAGTCCAAACAATCTGAGTCACAGGCAAAGTCTTCAACAGGATCACGGGCACGGCTCAAACACACAAACACACACAGCTGAAAGACCATCGGCACAGTGAGCAGGGCAGGCTTGTTTAAATGGGTAATTTCCTTAATGCCTGTTGTGTCACTTCCGGTGCGTCTTTGTGCATGTTTCTGAGCAAATTTCCATCCACCTCTATAGGGATGTTTGTGTGCATGCATGGCTGTCGTCTTTACCTTATAGTACCTGATGAAGGTACCTATCTAAAATGCAAACATGTACACATACTAGGGCTGATTTAGAGAGGAGCCAATAAACCTACCAGCATGTCTTTAGGGTGTAGGAAGAAACCCCACACAAGCACAGGAAAAGATGCAAACTTGGAGCAGATAGACAGGAATTTGAACCAGGGAACCGAGTGCCTCAAGGCGGAAGTGCCAACCACTAAGCTACAGTTAAAGTGACATTAAAGGCTAAAGTTTAATGCTGGTGTAAGCACTTATCTTAAATGATGCCTCTTGATCCGATCATCTTCTTCTTTCCTGTAGTTTTGAGGAGTCCCTCCAGCGCTGGTGCCAGTCTCTGATCCAGCGCTGACTCCTCTCTCTTCCTGGCACTTTCTGCCCCATGGAGTCTGTAAAGGTGCATGTTGAATGCATTGACTTACCTTGTGTCTCTCCTCTTCTCCTCTGCTACTACGCAAGCATCCAACCCAAAATCTGTTGCGGCCGCCTGAGAATCTTCAGATTTTTGGACCAGAACGTGCGGCGGGGACACAGGTAAGTTTAAACCATTTTCTTAATTTGTTTTTAATGTTTTGGCATATACCTACCGCTTGCTAGCAGTAGATATATGCAAATAAATGGGAGGGTTTCATTATCCTTTAAGATTGTAACCATACTTGTAGAAAGGATACAGTGTGCTTCTTCAATCCTCTGACTGGACAGTGAAAGAACAGCAGAAGTCTCATAGGGGAACCTCTCTGCTCATTTTACCCTCACTTCCTATCAGCATATTCCTTGTCATAACATTTGCATGCAACACACATGATTGGTTCCCAGCCCTGCCCCTTACTCTTGCAACCTTAATTCTGCTCTCACTTCCTATCATCACTAAGCCCATGTCCTGCCTCTAACCAGGGACTTCAAGTCTGAAGCTGATAGCTTTTTCTCCATTCAGATCAGCTTCTAGCAGGTTACATAGCAGGGAAAGCCTCCCCGCTATGTAACCTGTCATGGACAGAGCGCTGCCTGTTAATTACAGGCAGCCCTGCATCCGACTTTTGACAGGTAGTTAGGTTACACAGCAGCGGGCTTCCCCACTGCTTGTGTACCCTAACTAATGAGGCAAGAGCTGTCATAGCCTCTACTCTCTGTTAAAGGTGTGAGCTCTGTGGATGGCTTGGACCAATGGCAAAGCTGTCCAATCAAAAAAAGAAAAAACAAACACTGAGGCCATCGATCTCAATGTCTCAGCAGTGATGAGCAAGTGAGAGACAGGGAGGCTCCTCCCTGTCTCCTCCTTTCCTCCTCCCTCCTTCACACTAGCTTGGGGACCGGGTTGAGGGTGGGGCTTTGGTGGGCAGGGCTTTTGTGGGCTGTGGGTGGGGCTTCATTGTGCGGGGGCGGGACGTGCGGGCAGTGAGGCTGCGGAATGCCTCACCCGGAACCAAAGGTACCGCACGTCACTGCCTTGAACAGAACCTTTTCATAGATTTCTGAGCATCAGACCAAAAAGAGGGACAATGGAGAAGGAAAGAGGGATTTGGTTCCAAATGAGGGACAGTTTGGAGGTATGCAGGAAGCTCACGCACATACCATCTCATTGTTCCATTAGAGAAGGAGGTTTAAGTACCAATCCAGCGTCATCCTTAAAGTCCCAGCTCTATGTACGGTAGCACCGACTTACAGCTGGCAGCTATTACTGAGAAAGCACTTTATTTTTTGTTTATTTGCTTCTGCTGGTTGTCTCACAGGTACTCAATCCTCATGCAAACAAGAGGAGCTAATTTTACTGAAACCTGTCAAGAAAATTAATCACTTTTACACACATGGAAACATAAACGAAGCATTAACATTTCCCACCGTTATGAACTGCAGAGTATAAACAAAGACATTAACACAATCCCCTGCTCATATTCTGTTTATATTTACACATTTAACACAACAAAAAAAAGAGTAATCTTAAAGGATGTTTACTTTGAAGCAAAATTACCAAGCTGTTAACTTGTAACAAATTATTGTTCAAGGTAAAAAAAATGTAATGTTAACTTTAAAGAGGATTGAACTTGATAGGCTGACAGGTTTTGTTTATTGCAATTTAAAGTTAAACTTTCGGGAAATATTAAAGACACAAATTAAGTTCATTAAATACATTATTAAATGCATGTTTAAGTGCAAGTTCTTGAAATTGGCCAGTTTCAGCATTTTGCAGTCCCTGTACAGCAGGGCTGGAGTGTGAGAGGAAGAAGCAACACATAATACCAATCAGCTCATGCGCTGACAAGAAGCATGTTGATGGAAGTAGAGAGAGAGGAGTTTATCACTGTGCTGCTTCTCCTTATGCTGTCTAGTCACAGGTTGGGTTGAAGATATACACCAATCAGCCACAACATTATGACCACGGACAGGTGAAAAGCATAAAATTAACAGGGTTAATCACAGAAGGGTGAAGAGTCTGGAGAAGGCAGGAGAAGTGAACAATCTAGGCCAAAATAGCTGATTTGGAAAAATTCTCCAATTCAGCTCACTTTCCAGCTCATCTATGTTGTCCTAGATTGTTCACTTCCCCTGCCTTCTCCAAACTCTTCACCCTGTTGTGAATAACCTTGAAAAATATCTTGTTACAAAGGCACCTGTAAGTGGGTAAGTGGCATCAGAACTGGACCATGGGGCAATAGATGACAGTGACCTGGTCTGATGAATGACATTTTCTTTTACATCATATGGATGGGAGGGTGCATGGGCATTACATACCTGAGGAAGAGATGACACCAGCATATAACTTGGGTAAAGCCAAGCCGGGGGAGGCAGTGTGATGCTTTTGAGTAATGTTCTGCTGGGAAATCTTGGGTCCTGCAATTCATGTGGATGTTACTTTGACATGTACCACCTACCTAAACATCGTTGCTAACTAAGTACATTCCTTCACAGAAATGGTATTCCCTGATAGCAATGGCCACTTTCATGCTCCCTGCCTCAATGCAAAAATGGTTCAAGAATGGTTTGAAAACACAACAATAAGTCTGACGTGTTGACTTGGCCTCCAAATTCTCCAGTTCTCAATCCAACTGAGCATGTTTGGGATGTGCTGGAAAAAAAGCCCAATCCGTGGAGGCCTCACATCATAACTTACAGGACTGAAAGAAACTGCTACTGATGGTTTGATGTGAGATACCACAGTATACCTTCAGAGGTCTACTAGAGTCCATGCCTTAGGCAGCAAAAGGGGTACCTACTCAATATTAGGTGATTAGTCATAAAGTTAATGCTGATGGGTGTATGCATATATACAGTCCAATGGGAGCAGCAAACAAGACAGTATGAGAGTCATAACTGACAAATCGGGACAGCCAACACATTTTGGGGGCTCAAAAAGGGGGGCCCTTCTTAAGGGCTTAAACATGATGGGTAGTATTATGGACTCCAAACTGGCACACATCGCCAGGGATTCATTTTTTGCTGTGTACAGTGTAGCCAAATTCAGTAAATCAGCAAAACACAGGCTGGGGAAGGTTGTCTAGTGCAGCCTGGGCTCAGAGAAAGTTAGTTGAATGCTGCTGACTACCAGATAACATCTAGTGTCAGAAAAAAAGCACTGCAGGGGAACTCCCTGTATTGAAGGTGGCTATTGCAGCAAAAGCTGTTTCTGATTTTTTTTCTTTAAATTGCTTATTTATTTTTATCTTATTTTTTGTGGCTGGAGCTCTGCTATAAATATTTTTGGCTGCATGATGTGAAGGGCTTTTCACCTCTTCCCATTAACCCCTGTCTGGGATGCAGGGGGAGCAGGAAAAGAGGAACAATGACAGGCAGATCAGCTTCTATATAACTGAAAGGTAATCTCAGTTATTCTGCAGTCAGATCTACTGACACCTGTGTGGGACACTAAATACAAAGTATACTGCACTCAGTCCTTGGGTGACCCTCATAATCATACTGAGTGTGCACAGCAACTAAGTTGATTAGCTGGAAAAAAGTCACAACTTCACTTGTCATCGTTTCTCTACTTCCTAAGAATTTCCTATGCTCCTTGGTTCCATCTAGTGGCCACAATGTGCTGTAAATCAGGTTTGCGTAGCTGTTCACTTGGTGAATAATTTATAAATCATCCCCATCCTTATGGAACATGGACTCTGTAGCTGCTCTTATTTTCAATATAATCCTTCTCCTATCCAGCCAAAGGGACCGCTGGACCACCATTAGCTTTGATTATGGCATGCATTCGCCGTGGCATCATTTCAGCAAGTTAATGTAAAGTCACAGCATTTATTTCTGTCCAGAGTTGCATTCATTTTTTACCAAGATTTTGTAGTGATAGGTCTTCTCCAGCACATCCCAAGTCAGTGGGGTTAAATCAGTGTGGTTAAAGTCTGGACTGTGTGGTGGCCACTAAATGTGTAAAACAGATGCTCCCTGAACCATTCTTCACAATTTGAGCCTGATCAATCCTGGCATTGTCATCTTGGAAAATGCCCAATTTGCCACCAGGGAAGAAAAAAATCAATTGATGGAAAAACCTGGTCATTCAGTATATTCAGGTAGGCAGTTGACCTCAGCAACCACAGTGCTTATCACTAAATCCACTCACTGGGCTGGAGATTTATATATATACAGTATATATCAGGAATTTGATTATGGCAGACCTGTAAAGAGAGAGGTCCAGTTTAAGTTGTGTGGAGGCCAAGGGAGTCCACGCTTAAGAAGTGACATGTCCCCATGCTCATCACTCCTATTCAAGGATAGATATGTTTTTAACAGATACCACTTCGCTTCAATCATTGATCTCCTCCACTATTGAAACTATCTCTTGGTCTGATCATGCTCCAATAACGCTCAGTGTCGAGGACCATCGCCAACCCAGCTCTACTTTTGTTTGGAGACTAAATACCTTCCTCCTATCTCATCCGGAAATCTCCCAACAGATTTTAGATGCACAAAAAGATTATTTCGCTCTTAATGATCTTCCCGACACTGACCGTTACACACTATGGAATGCAAAGTGTTCCTGCATACGTCTTAGCTTTGCTCTGAAAAGTCTACCACCTGTTATATTCCATAAAAACTTGCACTGTGCTAATAAGCGTTTTGCCCTTCTTTCAAAAAGTCTTAGGACGAAATGCGTCAGAGGGGTGGGCACACACTGAGGTTGTGACGCAGAAAGCAGGAAGGAACTTCTTCTTGCTCGGTCTGAGGATCGACTGGTTCATGGTTGATCATTCTTTTATTTAATGACAATAATTTTTTTGGACATCTGTGCAAGTGTTTTTAACCATTTTAATGAAAATACTTATTTTGGCATACTACACTATTTGCTTTTTTATCTTCTCTTGGGAGCGGACGTCCCTCATAAACGGCATTGTATGGAAGCATTCTGTGAGGAGGATTAGTGGAGCGATTCGAGTGGCCACTGCACTAGGGATTGGAGAAAGACATTTCACCTTAATTATGATGATTCACCGTTGGGTGAGGGGTGTTTCACAATCACCGGGAGTTTTTGGAGCAGTACAGATATAAGGAGGACTTATCACTTTACATTTATTTAGATTTATTTATATATGCACATTGACACTTTTTTTCATCTACTGTTTTTCATTGGAGATAGCATCTGAAGAGATATATATGAACACTATCGGTTTAATAATATTTATGTGATTCAGCAATTTTTATTTATGCCTCACGATTTTATTTATGTATATTATGGTTATGGATTGATGTGATATTGTATGGTTATTTATCACCGATGTGCAAGTTTTCATGGAATATTTACTTCTATAGTTAGCACGGCAGGTTTTTCAACATTGGTTATAGTTTTTCATAGCGCTGAATTTTTGGTTTACTTACCACCTGTTATAACCAGTCAGCTATGCCTCAGCTTTATCATTAGCGGAACTTATCTGATCATTATCTAACACGGCTAAATGAGGCGCAAAAAAAACCTTATCATTAGACTGCGATGCTGATGTGCAAGGGGCAGTAACCTCTAGCAATAGTCATATTTTAATTTACTGATGCCAGACCAGAGAAAAGATTAATTTTAATGAGTTACTTTGACTCACTGCGCTTACTGCTAGCAGCACATTGCCGTGCGCTCTCGCCTCTAATAAAAGTACACCGAAAGTGCTTAAAATATTGATGTTCCTCTCCGAGGTATTAATTATTTTTTGTATTTATTATATAGTTTTAGAGTATGTTCAAGGTTATAGCAGAGCAGGCTGAGAGAGAAGTGAGTGTGTTTAGGCCGATGTACAACGCCAATAAAACAAAATGTATTTTGTGAGCGTTCCCATGGTGTCGGAGTGAAGGTAGAATCCTCTCTCTTCACATCTCAGAGTCTTAGGCCCATGTACATGCTGCTTGCTTCCTGACAGTATCTTCAATAATTAATGGCTTTAATGTTATCTTTAGTGTTGGACAAATATATCTGAAACTTGAGGTCTCTTGGGAGACATCAAAATATAAGGAGAAGAGGAAGGCTGGATGATGGCAGCGAGAGGCTCAGGTCAACTTGTATTCTACACAATACATTTATACCGGCTTTAAAGGGCAAAAGGCAACAGGCTTTAATTGAATAAGTGTCACAGACAATACATTCTATATGTGATTGCTGTTAGCATATTATATTTTTCAGATGGCAGAGCTTGCCCCTCCACCCCATATCTTATAGTGAATGGTGTTAATTGTTCAACATTTTTTTTTTAGTGTTTATCAACAGAGCATGTTAAATGGAAGTTGGAATTTTTTTTAAACACTGTTATAAATACATATTAATGCACTCAGTTGAATGCATATAATTTTATCAATGCTTTCAAAACCCATCTGAACTATCAGCCTTTATCAGCCAAATGCATTCCAGGTTCATCCCCCAAAAAAGTGTTAAAACCTTACCGTCTGTTTTCTTTAGAAAGAGTAGAAAAGCCTGACCTCTGCCAGCATGCTCCTGAGGAGGTCCCTTGCTCTCTGTTGGGAAGCAGTGGTCTTTTTTCACAGCTCACGCTCCCTGCTGATTAAAAAGTTCTAGCTCTGATTCAGTAAGTGGTATGTCAGAACCTCAGCAGAGAGATTACTGCTTCCACACAGAGAGCAAGGGTTCTTCTCTGCAGCATGCTGGCACTGGGCATGCTTTTCTACTCAGGTTCTGGATGCTTTCTAAAAAAATGAACTGTAAGACTTTGCGCACCTTTTGTGTTGATGGACCTAGAATGCATTTAGCTGAGTTAAGCTGAAAATGCAGTTGGGCTATCAGGCAAGAGCTGCATGGGTGAATGTTAGTAGCTCAGTTGTGCCAATGAATAATTACTAAGAGTACCAATGGATCTCTACACAGATGAAACAACTAGCTCCCTATAGTGTAAGCTATAAAATTAGCATGTACTAGTGATGAATCTTCCTTGATTGCTCAGTGGTGCAAATACATGGTGCTACTGTAGCTTACACCACAGGGAACCACTTCTTCCATGTCTTTGATAATTGTTTTTTGGTCTTAATGATTTTATTAGCTACTAAAAATCTCTCATGTTGCTATTATTTCAAGGTAATGTTTTAATTATGTGTGGATATAGGGGGTAGGGAGAGTGAGGAGAGTACACACAGGCCGAGGCAAATTAAGGTGGAATGGGGGGCTATACAGAGTAGCAGCTTTGCCCCCTCCAAATCCCTTCTATTTTCATTGATATGGATTTCAAAAGGCACAGAGAATCTGCCCTATCTAAATTGTTTGTATTGGCATGGCCCCATTATACAACTGCCCTGAAGTCCTTCCTCCCTTGTAATGTGATATACAATGAGAAACACAGCTTTGACCAACTGTGCTATCCCCCCCCCCGTTTACTCCTGGAGCATAAAGGTTGTAGCTGGATCTGCTGCCTCTCTACTGGGACTTAGGATCCTTCCTAGGTTAACTTGTTGAAGATCCAGCTCTGCATATAGGCTCCTTACCCCACCTGCTGTCCAGAGAGCCTATTACTTCATCCAGAACAGGCAAATTATAACTTTGCTCTAAAAGCACAATTTTCAAGTACATACCATTCAGAATTCAAAATTAATCATTGATATGACACAGGGGGCAAAGCCTGCCTGCTCAGACCTTCAATTTTTTATCTAGACTTATTGCAGTGTACCAGTCCACGCACTATTGTCAATAATCAGATTATCTGAGAAACCTTGCTTGTGAAACAGGGAAGGAATTCTCCAGAATACTCACTGTAGACTCCTTGCTGTCTGTTACATACATATATAGGGATGTTATTCCTATGTCCTGCTTAAACCTTTTGGTTTTGTTGTAGTTTGATTTATCCAGTAGGATGTGCTCAGAAGCTTCCCATGATTTGTTATCTGTCAAACGCTGTTAAGAGATCCATAGGGCTGAGTCAGGGATGTAGCATGGGCCGGCATTGCGTGTTTGAATGATTCATGCGCTTTTCATTGGTGGGTTGGCCCTAGCTTAAACAAAACATATTGGGCGTGCTTCTGGAATGGTTTTTGCCTACAGGTTTTCATCTAAACCTGAGGTGCTGGGCTGGAGCCCAGGCCTGAAGACTTTGGCCCTCTGGTGGCACTAGATGGACCTTACCCACACTATTCTGGCTGCTACCACAAATATCACTGGGGATACCATAGCAACACATGAACCTTCACTGGTCTACTGCATTATCCAAGTTGACCAAGTAGCTAGAGAAATATCTCTGGGGGCAACGGAGCAACACTTGAACCTCCACTGGTCTACTGCTGCAGTCACTACCTGGTAAAGAGAAAACACAGGAACCTCTGTTGTTATAGATGCTACATTTTGTCTGTTGTATGTAGGAGAAAGTTGAGGTCAATGCAGGGACTAATATTGGGCATTCCACACTTCCCTACCCCTTGTGTTTCAAATAAAATCTTCAAGAACTAGACTACTATTACTATAAGAGATAAGGCATATGTGAGCCATGGGCCAGGATTTAGTTCATTTCAGGGTTCCACTTGCTCAAGGTCCAACTGAGTGGAGGCAGGACCGCAGAGAGAGACTGTACTATGGCTTCATGCTCCCTTCTGGTGGAGGCCCAATCTTTAGTTAGCATATACATTTTAGTAACCTGAAAAGAGAAACATCTAAGGGACTCCAGAATAGGATTACACAGAGAAACAAAATCACTTCTGAGATGTTTCTACTAAGAGCTAGTTGCCTGGCTGTTAAAAGTGTTAAAGCAGGTGGGTTAGTATCCTTATCTGCATATGTATTCTGCATTTAGTATGACAGCCAGGAGACTTACATTCTCTAAAGGAGAGATCTGCAATGGGAGCCTCCATGTTCTTTTGACGACAGCTTTGCTTTAAGAATTCTTTTGCTATTAGAAAGCAAATCATGCAGATCCAGTATAGTCTAAGTAATAATTTATGATGAAAGAAAAAACAAAGTTAAATGTTCAATTCTTTGATTCTGTACCAACAGCTTTTCTGTCTCTATCCATTGAATTATTTACTATTTGCTGTTCTTTTTTTTTTTTTTTTTGAGGTAACACAATAATTAAAAAGAATCTTGCATCCAGCGCGAGTTTGTTTGATTAAAAATTTACGAAGAACATATCAGTATTTGTTTTTTTTTATCAGTAGACGTTGCGTATTATTCAGTTGTAAGTAGAATTGAACGCCTCCTTTGTCCACAGTGAAACTGTGGATGTGATGCCTGCATGCATTGGCTTGACATCGATTCAGTAATTTATTGAATAATGTACAGATGACAAAAAGCTACAAGTTTAAATCACGGAGGAGAAGTCTTTGGAAATCTATACTCTGCTGACAGTTTTAGTTTAACCATTTTTAATTGAGGAAGCCATTTCGAACTAAAGTCTCACTGTAAAAATAGATTCTAGCATGTGCCATGCGGTGAAGAACCGGCCCTTATAATGGACATGCTACATTGCAAGGGATGGTTTCAATGGCCAAGTAGGAACATCGTGGGACTCAGAAGAAGCAGTGGGAAAGGTGTCCTTGGTGTCACACATAATAGCTACTGAAGGTTGGAGCTGTTGCCAATGCAAGAGGGCATTGTGAAAATATGATGTGGATACCTGCATATTTTGGTAACAACTTACCCAAAGTGAAGTTTTGTTTGAAAGGCAAATTGAAGTTTCATACCTGTTTATACCTTTATAGTTCTATACCCCCACATGTTATGATTTGTGGCTGACTATGTTGGAAATGCCTTAAAATACCCTTTTCTCTACCATTTGCTGCTTTCTGTGCTCAACCGCAGTGCTCTGTGCTGGTAGTAACAGCCACACCTCTCAGCATAAGATTCTTGACCCTTGGACTGCACAGGAGAGTAAGGGGTGTGTCAGGCCAGGTCTGAGACTGTGTGCAGCGAGTGCAGTAAGCCATAGCAACTAACCGAGTGCACTGGTTCCTACAGGACTGCACAGTCATATTTTGCCATTCTGTACAATTGCTGTGACAGGAAAGAGGAAGATAAAGATTGTTAGTACGATGTCTACCTGACTGCATATCTATGTCTGTGACTTCAATTAGGCTTTTAGGAACCACCTATAGACATTTTTGTATGAACATCCTCGGAAAAGACCATCAGTCCTAAAATCAGTCTGTTGCATTGCAATTTTATGTGTCCATTGTCTGAATGATCTTTTCATACATGGCATTGTTACATGTGCATTGTGCAATCATATACTTTTCTCTGTACAGGAACCTGTAAGTAGTTAAAGAACAATCGTCAACTTCCGGTTCCGGCGCCGGATGGACTAGCGGTGTTTTCCGTAGCTCCGTCCCCGCCACATCCCCACAGTCTAAGAACAATCGTCAAACAAGACTACAAACCTTGCATGTCCTTTATTTTTGCGGCAGAGAGGATAATTCAAACAGTTAAGACATTTATATCATGTGAAATACAGTAAAAGAGTTGTGGAATATTGTATATCAATATAAAATGTTCAAGTGCATTGCAAATTTGCTGTCATCAAGCTGCTTCTAACACCTTAATTATCATCTGGGATTACTGTAACTCGACAGTTTTCACCCGACAAGTCAATGTTACAAAAACAGTGACGTGACATTAAAAATCTGTTGTGGTCTGCATCTGCAGGAGGCAGTTCTGGGTCTGTCAGGATACCTTGATTCAAGCCGAGGGGAGCTCAGGCTGCTTGGGAAGAGTCCAGCAGATGCATAGTTGTCAACCCAAGAAGGCAAGAAAAACTTCCTGTTCAAACTTGTCCAGTAAGGCCTGGAGCTATGTATAGGAGAGGAATGAGCAGAAGGCCTGCATGACAAGGCTGTGAAGGGAAATGAGGATAGGAAAGGGTTAAGGAGAGAAAGGAAAAAAGGTTATAGATGGGTCACTTACGGGATTGGATGAAGGGGTCGTTCAGGAGGGGCTTCAGGAAGTTAGTCAGGAAGGAGGAGCCCGGAAGTTCAGTTGGCAGTCCGGCAACAGAGGAACAACTTCCCACCGACCCGCCCTGTAAGGTGGTCTTTGTTTCGGCGTGTTTGTCACAGCTGTGGCTTGCGGTTTGGATCCTTGGAGGCAGTTGTCAGTGGTTATATATCTGGACGGTGGACCCATCCGTGGTGTGGGTGTCCTTCAGTAGTCGTATGGTCAGATGGGTATGACCGGTTAATAGGGACCAACGTGGGTCTGCGGGCAATTTAGTTACTTCCACGAGGTGGTGTATGGCGGCTGGGGGCATTCAGTTACAAGAAAGGTGCCCGCAGATACTGGTCCGCTTAGAATCCGATTGCCTTCAAGGACCTTGAAATCAAACAAGTTGATACAGTATGTCTATGGGTTTGTTGTTGTTGTTATTTATAATGTTATTTATAAGGATTTATAATAAAAGGCTGCTGTGGCCATTTAAACTCCCGCTGTTGTGTGGCGCATTTATTGGTAACAGGGGACGGGGGTATGAAGTGATGAGGGTACTGGGAAAGGGACCTCTGAGCTAGTTGAGTCATGTGTTGAGTGACCTAAGTAGCTACACTGTTTGAGCCTGGAAATCAGTTTTAAAACACGCTATTCGTTTATTATCCCTGATTCAAACTGTCTTGCTGGTGGTCAATTTTTCACTACTGTATCCTCTGCAGAATCTTAATTCTTGTACACAAGCTTCTTGGATTGGCAACTTGATTGAACTGGGATCTCTGTCAATCTCTGCTGAATATTTCTTCTCGTTTAAACTCAGGCAAATGGAAAACAAAACTGCACTGTAATAAGCATTCAGCATGATACAATGTTTTGTCTTATTTAATAAAGTTTAACTTCTGAGAGAAATCAAATAGATGTTATAACAATACACTACCTTTTATGTAAAAGTTTTTAACCGTATTCTCTACTCCAATAATGTCCTTATTGCCTGAAGGATGAATAGGAATGACGAACATAATACATTCATCGCTCCGTATAACTTAATTTAAAATAACTATCAAGTAACCACTGATTAACATACTTTGCACAAATGCTATTCAAAATATTGCAGCACATTTATTAATATATAATATGTCCTTTATGAAAGACTGTTCTTGTTTCTGAACGAGTATCTCCAAAATAAGTGTTTGCTTTTTCAATCTTTTGGAACCTTTTTTTTTTTGCAGAAACTTTGAAGCTTAAACTATATGCAGTGCTAATTTTTTTTTTACATTTTTTGGATCTATTTCCTTTCACTCCCTGTCCTGGGGATGAAACAGTAAGTGAGAGGAAATCTTTCCAAAGGGAGGTAGTTCCCCTCTTAGACATTTGTCACTGAAACAAGTGTTCACATTGAAGAATCTGCCTTCACCTCTTTTTCTTGTGACAACTGCAACAGTTTGGATCTCCTATCGCTTTCTTTCTCAGTGACAATGGCCACCAGGATAAATAGAGAGAGTGAATCTCCCCGGTAGAGACACAGATAGCCATTAAAAAACTCTACAGTGGTTTCAGTCCTTTCTTACTCAATTCAAAAATGTTTTGACTATACATACACTTCAAGTGATGTCCTTGTTGGCTAACTGAGGTGGAATTCTTTGTTGTTTCTCAGTGCTGCTGATCTCCTGCAGACTCTTTGCAGTCATTCTCTGTCTGCATGCTCCAACAAGGTCTACATGGCCTTTCTTATGGCAGGTTTCATTATGGTGACAATAGCAGACCATGCTTAATGGACACTTGTAGTTTCCATTAAAAGACCATGTGACGCAGGAGCACAATTAGAAGACAGACATGATGTTGCCATCCCCTTTAACAGAAGGTACCTTTGTTGCAGGTTTAAGATATTAAAAATTACTTTACCTTGTTAAAGTTTGTAAATGTGTAAGAGATTTTAGTGATTGGGTTTGCATTTAATAGTGTGTGTGTGTGTGTGTGTGTGTGTATATCCAGCTTAGTCCTTAGATCTGGTGGCTCCATTTATTTCCTTTTCTTAGCAAGTACGGAAAATACCTGCTGCCAAAAATGCAGTGTCTTTTGCACTTGCTGAAAAGACAGCATAGACAATGTTATCTCTCTTTTGTAACCTACCAGTCCCACCAGTGAGTGTAGTGTAGACACAAAGGGACAGTAAGTGTGTTATTTTCACAGGATTACCATGTGAAAATAAAGAGAAAATCTGGAAAAAAGACCTTGACTTCCACCCTGACTTTACTGGTTTGCAGCTTTCTGGCTTGCCTGCCATTTTACTCACCTGTTTCATTCCTTGCTTGAGCAGACTCTGGAATGTTGCTCACTACTCCCAGGCTCCCTCTTATGGCCAGACAGGAGAGCATCATCTGAGAGAGTCAGATGGGAGTTTCCTGTCTCTGAATGATGATGTCACCCCACTCACTATATATAAACTATTCAGTCCAGTCTGACCTTGCCCTTGCGTAGTCTTCCTGCTAGTGCATTCCTGCTGCTCTGAGTATCCTGATTCTGTATATGACCTGATCCTGGCTGACGTTCTCCTCTGGCACCTGCTCCTGGCTTGTTCATGACAACGCTGACTTCCTGGCTCCTGCTCCTGGCTTGTTCCTGACGTCGCTGATCTCGGTGTTCTGTGTGATCTCTGTGTGAACTTGTAGACCTGGCTTCGACGACTACCCACTCCGGCTCCTGACTCTGGCTTTTTTCGGTTTAAGATTCTGCTTGCTCCTGTGGACACTATTCTTAAAAAATATTTTAACTTGCACCTTTCGCTTGTCTGGTTTTCATTGTGCTCTGACATGCAGCCACAGCATTTAAAAAAAATATTATAAATATAACATTGTAGTTTCTTTGGGTTTAGATACACTTTAAATCTGCTTTATCCTTCTTTAACTGTTCACCTTTGTACAAGAGCAGATGGTGATAATGTCCAAAGAAGCTGCCCATACAGTCTAATTTAAAGTTTACTCTCATGTACATGTTCATTAAAGTCAAGCGCATTCATTGTCTTTTGGTTTCCTTTCAGGCACGTTAAGTGTGTTCTGCATTATTTATAAACAACATTAATTTAAATTCTCTCTGGGTTTCCGAGCCTGGTATCAGTCCAGCACAACTCCCTGCCTGCTGCCGGATAACTGCCAGCTAACTGTTTGCTTTGTAAAACTAATCCAGGTGGTACTTTGTTTTTTTTAACTTAAATTTTATTTGCAACATCCATCCTTTGACGTCCCTTCATCTTTCAATGGGCAATTCATGAAATACTGACAAACATTTTTATACATCGGCATACATTGGTTTGTATACATTATACACAAGATTTTATACATTGGCATACATTGTCTTTGAAGGTTCTTATTTATCCAGGTCATGGTACAACTAGAAGTGGTTAGTAATACTTGCTCTGCAATGTTAAATACATTATCTGAGCCCCTTTTATAGTTCTACTGAGTGTCAGGAACATACCTCAGTGTTTCTATCCATACAGGTATCTCAGTCACCATAATTCAAACACCTCCATGGCATGTGTCAAGGCAGGTATTGATTGTTCAAGACCAGGGTGGGAAGTTTGTGACACAACCATGTTCTATTTACGTAATCCCCATACCTTGTTGCCAGGAAGTCTGCATAGGTGTTAATAAATTGATTTACATGGCTGAAGGTGGGAATTGTTCTCAAAACTGCTGGGGTAGAAATATTATTAAATAATTATATGTAGAAGACCAGTGGTGTTGAAGGTCCCCACCCTTGTTTAGAATGTGAAGATTTGTTTACAGGCACCACAAAGTACTGCATTATTGTTACTTTAGGAAAGTTTTAGCTCCTGAAAACAGCTCTTAACTAGGGATACCATTCAGGTTCACCACTATAATGGGTTCACGGTAAAACCCATTACCCGAAACCTTTGCAAGTTCACTGCTAGAGATAAGTAACAACACATAATGCAGGGCATAGCCTTTTCCCCGGTCAGCTTGGTCCCAAGAGCCAATATTCCAAAGGAAAAGATAATCCAGCCCCCTAACTTTAAAATTGTGGGCTCACAGTAGCCATACTGTCAGTGCGTATTGTTGTTTGGAATTGCTGATTATTCTGTGATGGGGTAAATACTGTGCTATACTGTGGTTTTCATGTTGCCATTAGTACATGTCCCCCATGGCAGTTCCCGGCTCCTCATGCCCTTTGTTTGAACACAGCTTGCCTGTTGACCCTACACAGTGGCTTAGTGGTTATCACTTCTGCCTTATAGCACTGGGGGTCCCTGGTTTGAATCCCAGTTGAGACGCCATCTGCCAGGAGTTTGCATGTTCTCCCTGTGCTTGCATGGGTTTCCTCCCACCCACCAAAGACATGCCAGAAGGTTGATTGGCTCCTATTCCAATCGACCCTGTATGCATGTGAGATAGGGACCATAGATTGTAAGCACCTTCAGGGCAGGGACTGATTTCAATGGTCAGTATGTAAAGTGCTGTGTAAATTGCCAGCGCTATATAAATACCTGTAATAAATAAATAAATGGCCAGAATTGAATAGCAGGTTTTGCCCCCATAGACTTTACTGGGGTTTGCTGCAGAGTTAGTGAATCAAACCCAGGCAGATTAGCTTATCCTTGCCCTTAACACAGCCCCAAGAAGAGGACCCAGTATCTGACATAACCAGAAATGTCTGGTGCCAGCAGATTCCCCAACTCTTTAAGAAGTTAAAGATTGGAGGTTTTTTTTTTTATCAATGCATACACAATTACTGTTGGAAATGCAACCGCATATGCTGATATGTACTGATTGTATTAGTGAGATCTAATATGTCTTTTGAGTGTAGATGGCAGTGTAGTGCAATTATACTCTCTTGATACCTGCTTATCTATGATACACAGGAAGCTGTTTATTCTATATGTATGTTTCCTGCACAATGCTGTATACCTAGATGTAATGTTCTCCCAAGCAAGTAAAACTTAATTCAGCATTTCTTAAGATCTCAGTGCTTCATCCAAACACATAACCAACAATTATAACATAATAATTTATATAATAATAGTAAATGACAATCAGATATCAGTAATAAAATGATAATATTTGTAATATACGAAGACTTAGAAACACATTAAAACTGTTTTTTTCAATCCAACTTTGAAAATGCTTTAAAAAATTCACAATTTACCAGCAATATTCTAGTGAATAAAAATAATAAAAAATCACTGTATCTGATTGTTTGAAACAGCTGTCAGAAGGATTAGGAAGTCTGAGCTGAGAATCCTAACTGCCGCCTGGAAAATATACTCGACAAAGTGACATGTAAAGGAACTGAGCGCTTAAACTGATAAAGCTGATTGTCTCACCCTCCAGTTAATGTATTCTCCATCGAAACAATTGGAAACTTCACAACATTTGAAGACAAGATGCCGACAAGTAAGTGGCTATTTACCTCATAGGGGTTGGTAGGCTGGGAAGGCAGATGAACTTGTAAAGATTCAAAGCAAGTGGTGGTGGGGGGGGAGCTTGGTTGGTGGAAGTGGGATGAAGGATCGGCATAAAAAATTAATATAGAAGAAATGTTTTTCATGTAAAAAAGCTGGAGATCCTCTTTCCTTTCTAGCAATATTGAAGGTGAATTTTTAAAATATATTCTTGATGAAACTGTCTGGGCTTCATATTTCCCATGTTCTGGTTCCGGGCAGTTGTGTTTTATGCGTTATGCTGAATCTAAAAAAAAAAAAAAAAAATTATATATATTTTCTAAACATTGTTTTTTGAGATGTACCCAACTTTTGACATTCAGTTACAGTATATACTACATGTGTACATACTGTATATGTACATTTACGTTGAATTGAATAAATATTAATTTTGCATCTATGTGCTTTATTATTTATATGTATATATGAATACACAAGTTGTAAGTAGATTGTTAACACTGAGATAAAGACCCCTGACTGTGTAGAATAGATGTCAGGTAGATGCATATTTAAAGACCTAAAGGGTCTGGTAGGAATGGCCTTGAAGTAAAATTGTCTAATTTTGCTCATGTCTACTGTTCAGTATCTGACAGCACACACAGAGGGGAAACACCAGGATTTCACAAACCCAAAAGTGTAAATCTATCAGCGCTTTCAACCCTGCAAGAGAACAAAGATTCAATTCAATAGAGACAGTAGTGGTAAGTATATAACATATAAAGTAAAGAGACACTATTGTTAGGATACATGTATCCTTAGGACAGGGTCTCTCTATGATAGTAATGAGCACTGTGTCACTGGCAACCACAGAGCTGTTTATCACATCAATGATTTCATGTTTGTCTTCCAAGGAAGAAACTCGAAGAGAAAGTTGCATCTCATGCCACATGCTTAGATTTTGGTCTCTGTTTTGATCGCTGAAACTTTAGTCATTATTTATCTTTTAATGATACTTCAGGTCAGCAGCTGTCAGATCCCACCCCCGCCTGTATTGAAATCCAATGTTTAAGGTTGTATAAATATTTAAATGAGGATTAAATACATTTTGTTCATTTCTTATTAAGTATCCAGCTGTGGGTTTACAATGTTTTCTGGCAGGTTTTGCATAATTAAAGAAACATAAACTGATAAGATTAATTATAGTTTGCTTTGTTAACCTTAATTCAATATCAGTTCTGTTGTTTGTTCTTTTGGTTTTAGGTATGTGCCCCAATAAATAACTCTGATCTCCAGAAACTTCCACTACCTTTTAACTACCAGCCCCCCTCTACCTCACTGTAAAGTAGACACCCCGTTACTTACTGGTAAAAAGGTGTGCCAGGTTCCAAGTCAATTTCTCGCCGCAGATCAGGAGGGTCTTTTTTGGGTGCCCAAATTGCTGCCTGAATGACACAGTATGCACTCTTCCTATTGGCTGTCCAAAGGTAGGGTCCTCTGGAAGACAGCAACAGTGTGATAATATCAAGATGAAGAGCAGCAACATGACATAGGATATAACTTGGATAGGGAGGGATTGGTGGGAGGTTTACATTTACCCATAAATGGTTTATCAAAGTTAACTATAGTCTTTTTATTATACTGTCTCTCAACCTACAAGACTGAGAAAAGAATGTGAATGCAGTTTAAAGATGCAATAACTGTCTGTATCATCCAGGATTGCTCACCGATGGGTGTAGTGCTTGAGTTTGATCACATTAACCTTAGATAACGAGTCCCACCACACTTAATGAGATCTTGGAGGATCCTTATAAAAATCAAGCATACACTGGGAGAAGACCAAGAAGTAGATTGACCCAACACATAAAAAAAACAAAAAACTTTAAGGGATCTCAAGGGAGGGAGGGGACTACTGGGAAGAAGGGCGCAGAACTCGGAGGCCGGTGTTAAGACGGTAAAAGACACATGAAAAATGGAAACAACCACAACATTCTTAAATTACAAATCTGTAATTCCTCCAATGATCAGATTGTTAGGGAACCAAGAAACAAGACACAAACTTAAGTCCAGGTTAAAAAAAGGAGTTTATTGAGAAAAACAATAAACAGAAATGGAAAACAACCATGGAAGAAGTCCAGGATGTAGTGGATGCCAAGCCAGAGGTCAGATGTCAAAGTGAGTAGTCAACCGAACCAGGTCAGGAACCAGGATATCAGTCAACCAGACCCAGGGTCATACACGGAGAACAGGAACAACAGCAGAGCACTTATTAGATCAGAACACACACGGAAGGCGGAGACTGAATGGGCAAGCTGATGGTTAAGTAGTGAGCTGGTGTTTGCATCATCACTCGGAGACAGGAATTTGCCAGAAGTTTTGTTAAAAGTTGCAGAGTGATGATGTTTATGGGTTTGAGGGCACCAAAGAGGAAAAACAGTGTCAAACATACTGCAATACAAGCCATGCACAGCTTGGAGGAAGAGGAAGGGTAAGACACCTTATCACAGACTGCAACAACGTAACTTTATAGAAAGTAAAATAGATTAATTTAATAGGGTGCAGCAGGGGGTGGTATCTGTCGGACATTTGTGAACATAGCCCAGAACTGCACAGGCAGCATAACTCTGTCCTCTGTGAGCCAATGTCTGAGTCCAGGAAGTAGATGGTGACCCTAGATGATGCCTGATCAAAGATGGCTCTGTCCTGCTGCGGAGAAAAGCAGATAGTGGTGGGGAGGCTGATTTTCCAAAGGAAATGGGAATGTGCTCTCAATGAATTGTAGCTGTGTTCACTTTCAATACCCAATCATGTGCCAATGAAGTAAACAAACATTCAATGTCTAGTCACATAAATAGATAATTGAAGTACATAAACTGAATGAAGATTCTCCATTCCTTTAGTAAACCAGCCTCTTTGTGGATGGGAGTGCAATTACCTCAGCAAGGAGTAAAAAATACCTGCACACAATAAAATACAAATATATATCCAATGCTACAGTGTGCCCACTTCAAAGATGAACTTAGCACATTGTTAACAGGGTTATTCACAAAAGGGTGAAGAGTTTCGAGAAGGCAGGAAAAGAAAACAATTTAGAACAACATAGCTGAACTGGAAAGTGAACTAAATTGGAGAATTCTTCTAAATCAGCTATTTTAGCCCAGATTGTTTACTTCTCCTGCCTTCTCCAAACTCTTCACCCTTTTGTGAATAGCCCTGTATATGTATTTTTCTTCTATTTAAATGCAAATAGTAGGAATGCACCGATACAGATACTAGCATCGTTATCCCTGCAGATACATAGTATTTGGGTGGGTACTCATACTTGCCCAAATGTTCTGATACTTACCCCCGATAACAGAACTTCCGGTCAGAGGGAGATTTTCTCTGACCGCCATTGCCACGAGGGAACATGGAGCTGGCTTCCCAACCATTCAGGAAGATTGGCCAGGAAGCTGACTCCATGCTGCTTGGCTGGCTCAATGTTGATTGGCTGGGAATCCTGACCATTTAGCATTGAGCCAGCCAAACAGCATGGAGACGGCTTTCTGGGCAATCAAGAAGTCGGGGGTAGCATGTCATTACCCACTACCCGGCTTCTTGATTGCCTGGGAAGCCGGCTCCATGCTAGCGGAAGTATAGGTATCAGTACTCAGTATCGGTGAGTACCGAAATATAGATATTGGTACTCGATACCAAAAAAAAGGGTATTGGTGGCTCCCTAGCAAATAGTGCATTTACCTTCTCTTGACTCATTATCAGTCTCTTTCAGTCTACTGCACAGCGGAGCTCAGGTGGCTGGTCAGGCCAGCTGTTGTGTAACTACAAGTCCTGTGATGCATTGCAAGACTGACAATTACAGGCATGACTCCAAGAGGCAGAGGCATGGTATGATTTGTAGTTAAAGCACAGTTGGAGGGCAGGAGTTGCCCATCACTGCACTATACCAATAACAGAAGGTCCATACCTGCATACAGACCTGGGGCTGGAAAGGACCCTGTGCATTGTGCTAGTAATGCACTGACCACGGTTGCTGTGCGCTGCAGAATTCAATGCAAAAGTTTAATAAATGCAAATGTTTAATTTTATTTAATTGACTGCATTTATTGTATATTGCACTGATTATTATTATTATTATTATTATTATGATAAGCTGGCCTACGCCTATAACTTGCATTAGCTGAAAAGTTCACTGTCATAAAGTAGCAGAGTTATTTAGCCGGGCACAGGAACTTGTCCCGGTCATCGCTGTGGCCAACTCTTATTCAACAGGTCAACAAGTGACTTTCACAGTGTCGAAAAAGGTGTCATTGAAAACACATTGGGCAAATATAATTTTTTGCTGCATTCTCATATCCAGGGTAAATAAGCAAATGTGTCGGAGAAGTCTGCAGACTTTAACGAGTTGTGATACCAAAATAGAACAGAGACAAAAGAGCGCAGCGTTTTATAAATGAGGACATATCTCTATGCAAGGGGAAAATTAATTACAATGCTTTGATAAATTACTCTCTTTGGGAATTTAGTAGAATATCTACTTGTTGGCTGGGAATACTGTGTTTTATCTTAATGTAGGCATTGAGCCACAAAATAATCTTAACTTTAAATACTAAGTTAAACAATGGCGCAGCAAGAAAACTTTATAATGATTTTACAAAACGCTGGAACATGCCAGTGCAAATGCAGCAGGACCTTGTGCAAAAAAATGTCAGATTAAATAATTGTCTGTGGCAACCTCTGTTGCCCATGGCAACCAGATTCTATTGCCACTACCCCATTGTGAGTCAGAAACATCTGCATGAATCTGTCCCAAAGATGTTCCAAAATCAGCACAAATTACTTGAGTGTAGAAGGGTGCAAGAGTAGAAGGGTAATGTACTAAGCTGCCGAAGGCAGCCAAGTGAATAACCGAGCCAAAGTGAACTGAGCCGAACGACATTCAGCTATTCACTTCGGTCGGCTCTGTACGGCTCATTTCAGCTGTACATCGGGATACTTCGGCTGGCTTCAGTTAGCCGAACATGCTCACTGTTTGTCTAAGCCGAAGTGCAGAAGAATTTCGACTCAGCCGATCCAACATCTGGATCAGCAGAGCTGCTCGGCTCTCTTCGGCTGCTGTACGGGCTATTGTGAATACTGTTGGACAGTAGATTGCGAGAGGGCAATTCCAGGTCAAATTTAGTTAATTACATTAAATGCATTAAAAAACTCAGAATGATTTATTAAGAATCCATAGCTGCATAACAATTGTGTCTTTTATAACTGCCTGGAGTTAAGCGTTACCTGGGGTGACCCCTTTAATTATTACAAGTAGCATCCACATATTTTATAATTAACAGTCATTTATGTGCTAGTTTATACCAAGCTGTGAAGCTGGTACCCTCCTGTAGCATTTGGCTGCTCTCTTAAACTTTCTGTTACTTTCAAGCAGAGCCTTTTCTCTCTCATGGCTTTTCTTCCTCATAATATTTGCCATGCCCCGGCACTGGACTTAGTTAAGAACAAAAGTTGAAATGCGAATTTATAGACATTGCTCTGAAATAGCAGGTGTTCCCCTCTCTCTTTTGTTCGCGGTTGTCTGTTTTATGATAAAGTATTTTTATGATGGACGGAATGTGACAAATTCTCACTTTCTCGTTGTTGCCGGGGAAGATGAATATCATTCGAGCCACTTTTCAGAATTTGAACGCGGCCATTTCAGAGTTTCCAGAGTTGTTACATTGGAAACGAGAGATATAATGTAACAACTGGACATGACCTAGCAGCTGTGTCTGATTTTTCCAAAATAGGGTTATTTATATTGCGCAGTTCTAAATTACTCTTCTCCATTAATGGCCCTCGTTAATGGTTTCTGACAAATTTATGCACCTATTGTAATAGCTTTCCATCTTTTAAGCATCCCACGTAGGACATAACACACAGATATTCGGGATAAATTAAATGATGGTGTAATTTGAAGCTGCTAAAATGGTCCATTGTGAAAGAATGCTTTTATTGTACTGTAGGAATGAATATTGATGAGTTATAGTAGACATGTGATTTGAATAATTGTAAAATGTAATAATTTTTTACAAATGTTTTACTGGATACTGTATATCAAGCATGGTTTCTGATTGAAGAGCAGCCCTGCGGTATCTGGTGGTACCACTATCAACCTCTGACCTGAGGCAGAAGGCCAGGAAAAAGAAATCCAATGGTTCAGATAATATCCAAACAATTTTTTTTCTACTTTTCTTTATGAGAATTCTAAAGTATTAATAGATGCTGAACCAAGTCAGACTGATTCTTAACTAGGGATTAGCTACAAATATTAACCAGTGCCACCTTTTTTTTTTACTTTTTCATATGGGCCAGCAAGTATATGACATTCTACTATGCAGGCCAACCTGTGCATCCATCAGTGCTTGAATGAGGTTTGGAGGAAACAGGAGCCAAAGAAATGGGAGGAATTTAGCTTGGTCAACAGAGAACTTGTTAAGGGATCTTAAAGGAGAAGTATGGGGTGAGTGGTTTTCACTCAGCCTCATCGTTCTAGCCGACCTGTGACAATGAAACTGTCACAGGTCGGCTCAATAGATGGGGAAGTGAGCGAACACATACCATTGTTCGCTCACTTCTCAATCCTGTCCCTGCAGAGAGCCGTGACTGTCACTCACGGCTCTCTGCAGGGATTTCCCCCCTCCTCGCTCCGATCCTCCAGTGCTGACTGGCAGAACGGACCTGGAGAGGGCAGATACAGCTGGCTCTGCCTATCTAGAGGCTTTGGGTGATGGGAGGATGCTAGTTTGTGTCCTCACATTATCCTTAGGAGAACTATAGGGAAAAGCACTGACCCCATAGTTCTCCTTTAAGCCAAAACCCTTTTTTCTAGTTTTGGATAGATTGATGAGGGCTTAGAACCTCTGTCAGGTTTTTAATGCTGTCTGTGTCTCTGCTAGAAAGACTCACCCTCTCTATTTGTCTTAGTGACCATTGTCACCAACTTTAGATGGCATTTGTGATACTGTGCTGCCATCTAGAGTTGGAAAAAGACACCTATTATAGAAAGTAATGCAAGTGTAAGGGTGACACCCACAGGTGTTGGCTACCGGTTTTCGAAATAAAAGCCAGCAGCCCAGAAGCCATAGAAGACTTCATGATGGAATTTTGAACAGAGAAGATTTTCCCAGAACAAAGGATGACTAAAGGCTACATTGAGAGAGACTGCAAACAGATGCCATTTTCCTGAGAATGCTTAAATGCCAGAAGCCCTGTTCAATATGGAATGGACTGTGCACCTACTGGAGACTGCTCTGTCCTTTGTGATCTTGTACTGGACAGGGAGTTCAGGGTTTAGGAGCTGAGAGAGTTGGAGCTGTTTGGAAACATGATGACTGTAAAGGAATACTTTGCTGGGCAATGTATATTTGTTTGATCTGGATTGAATATTGAAAAAAAGTTTGAGAGTTTAATCCTACTTTAACTAGAAATCTTTGCTATAACAACAGGGCCACTTTAACAATGATTCCCAATTATTAGTATTGTTTGACTGAGCCATCAAGCATCCCATAATGTTTTGGCCCCATGACAATGCTGCTTATAATGCTTTGCTGCTTTTTCAGTAAGTTTTTTTGTACTTTGGATTTTATTGCCTGTATTAATTTTTGTCTTTATTCTATTTGTCATTTTTTAATTTGGAGAAGACAAATGTTGTTACATTAACATCCATTATTACAGCTGAAAAAAAATGACTAGCATAATATTGCCTAGTAGGTTTTAATTATAATTATTTATATAATTAAATTTAAGATAACAGGATTTCAAAGCACCTTTCTAAAATGTATTTTGTATGAAAGCTTTAGAGGCTGTCGGATGTGTGTTTTTTTATTATAGCAAAATGCTCTATTGATATATTTAAATTGAATTGTGTGTGATTCTCCAAGGACTTTAGCCCGTACAAAGTGTGTATTTAATCACACAAATGTTAAAATCAATTTGAAACTTTACAGGGGGCACATAAGGTTGAAGGAGAGTGTTGATTCGATTTTGAATTGGTGTGACTGTAGGCCTTGGCTTTTATATTGTTTTGAGTTATTGAAATGTTAAGGCAATGAATCAGAAGAAAATCATCATGTATTCGAAGGGCCTGGAAATAAAGAAAAAACTTTCTGGGGCTGTAGTTTTGGATAGAGTAGGCAAAGGTTAGACCCCCTGCCAAGTTTTTTTTGTGGTCTGTGCTCCAGCTGTGGAGATTTATCTCTCTACTTTTCCTGGTAACCACTGTCATCTAGACCAGCATTTCTCAACCTTTTTTCAGTCACGGCACCTTGCAAATGTATGCAAAATCTCAAGGAACCCCAATCTAAAATGTAAGAAATGTAAATAACAACAAGTGGTCCTGCCCGAAACTATCAATACCAAACCCTTATCCAAGACAGGGGTCTGGTATGGATTTTAAGGGGGATTTAAAAAAAATGGAGTTTCCCATTTCACTTCAGAGTTCCTCCCTTTCACATCAGAAGCCCCCCTTCATATCAGGAGCTCCCTTCACATCAGAGCCTCCCACTTCACATCAGAGTCCCCACTTTCACACCAGAAGCCCCCCTTCATATCAGGAGCTCCCTTCACATCAAAGCCTCCCCCTTTTCACATCAGGAAACCCCTTTATATTAGAGTCCCCCCTTTAAAATGTAAAGGCAACCCTGACAAAGCCAGGAGGCACCCCATGGTGCTATGGCACCCTGGTTAAGAAAGGCTGATCTAGACAGTGAGTAATCCTACATTTAAAACTGTCATGAGATCAAAAGGTGAGGCAAAATCTTCCAATAGAGACAAATGTTCTGGAGACAACTATCTAAGATGGGAATTCCCCTCACTATATGGAGATGCACTCTCACTTTGTGTATCAAAAAACTAAACTTGATAGGAAATTTCCCCCAGTAGGCAGCAAACAAAAAAAACCTAATGTAAGTTTTAGCCCTTCCCTACTCTATCTAAAAAAAATGATTGGCTTGGCTATACATACGCTTTAATACTTCTATCAAAAATATATATGCAGAATACACTCCAGAAAAAGTTCAACTCTCTCAATGCCCAGCGTTTCACCAATACAGGAAGTGAGGGAAAATGCACCCAATGGGCCTGACAGCTAACAGACCTGGCAGAAGTTCTAACCTCTTTCTCCTCCATTCAAAGCTTAAAGGGACACTAAACTGAAGAGTTAAATTGAAAAAAATGCATCCTCAACTATTAACAAAAATGTATCTTATTTGTGTATCACTCGGCTGTAGATCCTCAAATCATCTCTGAATTGGTGCTGACACTGTCCTTCCTTCTGGAGGGAGGCTACATTTGTTCCCCATGGTCCGTGTGTGTGTTGTAAAGTAGCCACAGCTCCAAGCTCACTCCTGTGATGCACTACAATCTCATGTTTAATTTACTCTTTTGTACTGAGATTGTAGTCCATGACGGGAGTGAGCGTTGACTACTTTACAACACACACAGGCACCATGGGGAACAAAAGTAGCCACCCTCCAGAAGGAAGGACAGTGTCAGCACCTTTCAGCACAATTCAGAGATGATTTGAGGATCTACAGCCGAGTAATACACAAATAAGATACATTTGTATTATTAGTTAAGGTACTTGAATGTATTTTTAAGGTTTAACTCCTGCATTTAGTTTCACTTTAAGGGTAGTCGTAATTTACCCTTTAATTGAATAATTTCCATATAATTTTTACATTATTGAGACTGCAGCAAAAGGTTTAATGCTCTTCTTGTTCTGTTCTTCTATTTTGTTAAACTCAAGCCTAAGCTGTTTTTTTTTATTAGTTCAGTGTTCAGAGAAAAGAGTGGTTAGAATTATTACTTTTGGTATGCCCACTGAAGACCACAGAGAAAGATAGGAGTATCTCCATAACAGGGACACTTGCAGGAACCAAAAAACCTAGCAGGGTCTCTGCCCATCCCCATTATGCTGTAAATTAATATAGGCTCAATCCACAAAGCTAAAACACCAAGATAATGACACTTATTTTTGAGAAAGTGACAGTTATTTTCATTCTAGTCCAATGAGATTTGAAAGTTACAGTCACATGACTAAAAATAAAGATATGTATCCTTGTGTAAAGCTTTGTGAATTGAGCCTTATGTGTCTCTGTCTGTGTCTCAATAGGAGAGACTTGTTCTCACTCCCTGTCCTGATGCCCACACGGATAGTGGGAAAAATATATTCCCCAATGGGAACAATGGCAGAGTATCTATCACTTCACACACTATCCAAAAACTGCAAAGAAAGCTTTGCCTGGATTTGGGCTCTGATACACACACACACACTGCATTTTTAATTATAATAAACACATTCTATTACAGCTATAAATCCAACACCAGGTGTAAATTACTGAGACTTTCCTTATATATTACTATAACATTTGGAGCCCTTTTTTGGTCTATCAAGCATATTATCACAGAACAAATGGCTAAAAGATACAAAAAGCTCTTTTTTTTTGGAAAGGTGCGGGGGGGGGGGGGGGGGTTTAGGCGGGGGGAAC
>NW_017306416.1:1648853-1651684 GCF_000935625.1 Nanorana parkeri
TGTGGTAAAGGTGGGGGGGGGGGGGGGGTGTGTTACGCAGGTGATACCATTCAATCTCTGCCTCTTTGCTTGTCACATTATTGCAAGGTAATGAGAATTGCTTAGCATAAAATATTCACTGCTCCTTCTTTTGGTAAACCATGCCCCACATAATGCACACATATGTTTATGATGTATGGCTCTTCATAAAAGGGAGAATCATTGTACAGTCTAAGGTTTTTAAGTCTATACTTTTAATCAACTCATCTCCTTAGGGAACACGCACGTTTTTAAAATTCAGCCCTTTTGTTACTGGGATTCAAGTGAAGCCGAGATAAAACTTTAGGTAATGTAAAAAAATATTGTATATTTAATTTTCATTGTTATTGTATAGTGGTTACTTCAAAGATGTTTTTCTTAACATAATTTAGAGTACCGTACATCAGAATGATGGTCTTAACACGTGGGGGTGGGGTGTGTACCGAAGGGAAACGTTGCAACAGAGTGTCATAAAAGTAGGTCATATAATTTCTTTGAGATCATTTGATACTGTCCCAGTTTGGGCTTCCTTAAAATACAAAGGAAGTATTCTCTAAAGGATTTAGGAAGAAACACAAAAGCAAACAAAATTGCAAGTGGATTTTTAAAATCTTTTTAATGAATGGCTCTAGGGGTAGGGGGAAGATTCCAATTTGTTCATGTATAGGTTCATTAAACAATAATTCAACTTTTTATTTTTTTATTTTCTGAGTTTGCTATAGTTGTTCTTTATTTTATTTTTATATCATCTTTATTTAACTTTTTATATAATACCAACAAACATCATAAGAAAATAAAGAAAGTTTTTCTTTACAGCCGAAGGAGAACTACAGTGGTGCTTTCAAGTTTTTAATTTTCAATATTTCTCATAAATATGACCTCAAATGTGATCAGTGGCGTAACAATCGCCATAGTGACCCAGGCGGCAGCTATGGGGCCCAGGGCACAGGGGGGCCCGGCCAGATGCCGTGTGGGTCGCCTGGGTCGCTATGGCATCTTATGCTGGTGGCTTTCACTGGTGGCTGTGAAGACGAATGCGCTGCTGTTCAGATCACTGACAGTGATCTGTGCAGCAGCGCGTTCTTCTCCACAGCCGCTGCGGAGTTAATGAGAGCCAGCAGTGGTGGTGGAGCAGGCTGGACCCGGCAGTGGAGGAAGAGGCGGGGCCCGTGGTCGGCAACAGAGGAGGAGGCTGGGCTCGGTGACGGAGAAGGTGGCGGGCCCTGTGACAGAGGTGGGCCCATCAGCGATCGTGCAGGAAGAGGAAGCAGACAGGTAAAGAGTGTGACCAGCCCACCTGAGGGTGACCCTGCAGAGCCCACCATAGAGAGTCCCTTAACCTATATAAATTTTGTTGAAGGACCTAAAGTTGGCCCAGCAGGTCATAGACACAAGTGGACGTCTGAGTTAAATCTGTTCTATCAGAAAGAGTTCCTCTGTGCAGAATTGATTAACAGGGTTATTTACAAAAGGGTGAAGAGTTTTGAGAAGGCAGGAGAAGTGAACAATCTAGGACAACATAGATGAACTGGAAAGGGAGCTGAATTGGATAATTTTTCAAAAACAGCTATGTTGTCCGAGATTGTTTACTTTTCCTGCCTTCTCCAAACTCTTCACCCTTTTGTGAATAACCCTGTAAGAGTTTCTGGAAATATTTAACTGCACATCAATTACCAACACAGGTTCACAAATATCTACAGTAACTTTGTATTATTTTCCTCAATAAATAAACAAGCATTATATTGTTACTCATTTGTTTAATTTTGCTTGCATAATCTACTCTTAGGACAAATAGATCCTGTATTTATTCAGAAATATTGAAAATTCAAATGGATTTCCAAACTTTAAAGGAGAACTATGGGGTTAAGGCTTTTCCCCATAGTTCTCCTTAGGTTAACGGGAGGATACAAACTAGCGTCCTCCCATCACCCTAGGCTCAGTATACCGCGAGCTGTATCATTGTCACAGGTCGGCTAGAACTATGAGGTGAGTGAAAAGCACTCACCTCATAGTTCTCCTCTAACCCTTTCGCTGCCAAGCCCTCCGGAACATTTTTCAAATCAGCTGGCCAAGCCATTTTTGAATTTTCTGCAATTTTTTCCTATTGATTTGATTTTCAACTGCTGCGTTGCTAGCGTTTGTAAAAGACCCCCCAAACCATATATTTTCTGAAAGCGCAGGCCCGGTAGAATAAAAAGATGGTGATACTAAATTTGTAGGCCCTGCGATAATTGCGCAAATGTTTCTCAAATTAATATTAAACCGATAAAAATACACAATTCAATTGTTAAAACACACCAAAATCAGTATCCGTGCACAAAATAAATTATTTTCTGACTAAATCTAAAAGATAAAACTGTATTGAGTTAATAAATAGCAAATATTAGCAAATTTGTAATTGCGCCTTTGTGTGAAAAGGTAAAAAAATGAAGGTATGCAAAACTGTAAATAATCGACTTATGTAAAAAATTGTTTTGGTGTTTGTGTTTTAAAAAATACAGGTGTATATATATTTGCAACACACAGTATCACAACGCATGGCAATGAGTCACAAAGCTTTGCCATGCGCTGCCACAGTTAATGTAATGTTTTTTTAAAAGCAAAAAAATAAATAAAAAAAATTAAAATAATGCACTGTGATGCGTTCTAACAACGCACTGCAGCGCATGTGCATGGTGTGCACCACAATATGTGTGTGTTATGTGGGGGGAGGGAGGGGTTGTGCTTTTTTTTATTAGGTTTTTTTTACACATTTTTTTTATAATTTTATTTTGTTTTACATTTTTTTATTTATTTTTTTATTTTAATTTTTT
>NW_017306416.1:1651868-1661946 GCF_000935625.1 Nanorana parkeri
AACAGTTCTACTATAAGCTGATGGTCGCTAAAGCGACCATCAGCTTATAGTAGAACTGTAAATGCCAGGTCCGTACGGCGTACTGAGCTGGCCAGCTGGAAGCACTTTTGTAGCTCCGTACGACATACGTCCTTGGCAGCGAAAGGGTTAAGGCTCCGGTCACACTGTTGCGCTAAGTTAGCACATAACACATACATACATACATACATACTGTCACCACTTGAGTGCCGGCATGTTACACCAGCTTGATTACCAGGCCATTTTTCATTTTTCCACACTGTGCACGTTTGGCTGAGAATTCCTCTCGCAATACTGTAACAAAATTAATTTTATATAATTTTTTGGGCACAAATAGAGCTTTATTTTAGTGGTATTTAATAAATGTTCAGGTCATACACAGAGGGAGGAGGGGGTGAAGGGGTTATTCTACAGGTAACATGCAGTGGGAGGATGGAGATGAAGGGGTTAATGTATAGATGTGCAGGATAAGGGAGGTGAAAGGGTTAATATACAGGTCAGAACAGAGATAGAATGCAGATAACAGAAATAGGAGAGCAGGGGAGTAAAAGAGTTATAATTATTTGTAACTTTATTTCATTCTGCTGCAGCTTGTTTTCACTTGGAGGTAATAAATGGATGACTCATCCATTCATTACTCCCATTACTCTCCCCTGCCTCTGATGTAAGAGGAAGGGGAGGGCTTAAACATTTTTCTGTCCATGTGCTTACTCTGACTGGGGGTAACACACTCAAAGTAGAAACAAAAGGCTATACATGTAGTCACAAAGTAAATTTACATATATTATTTATATATCTCAGCATCTGGAAAAACAGATATTAAGCATACCTATATAAAGATCTCTCTCTCTCTCTCTCTCTCTCTCTCTCTCTCCATATACAGTATTTACAAAGCCACCAGCCGCCCTTTGCTGTTGATGTTTAGAACAAGCCTCCGTACACCCTCTTATCACAACAAGCGATATGTGAAATTACACTTAAATATGATACTAATTGGGTACATAATAGAGCACTTCCTATGGATAGCCAAGCAGGGGATGCTGAAATCAATTCAGGCCCCGAGGCTTCGCTATGGGCGTGTTTGAAAGATCCTGGTAAATAAGTTTGATTATCTCACATTCATGAGTTCAGCTAACGAGAAAAAAAGTTGCTGATATAGAGGAAATGTCATCCCAATTGTGCGGACGCTGCTCACCCTCTGTTACGCCGTAATGAACAGACGCAAGGCTCAACTTTTATTTTGCTCTATATATTATTTTTGGACTTCTTGCCGGGGCTCTTCATCATTTGGCGGAATCAGTTTAAATCAGCACATTATCCTTGCACCTGCCGCCTTTGTCCTGACACGGTCGGAATCGTTTTCATTTATATCTTTGATCCGTGAGCTCACACCTAAAGAGCTTAGCCTTTCACGAACATGACAAATGACAGGAGTGTTTTTTTAGCGTACATTTTATAAATCGATAGGTAAGTTTGCAGGGGGAAAAAAAGGAAAAACATTACGTTGACTTCCATAAAACTCTTGATGCATTATCTTTGAAGGATGTTCCCGACGACTTTAACAAAGGCATTGTCACATTTAGGTGACATAGAGGTATTTTTGATGCATTGGGAAAAGCTATTTTTATGTTGCATCTTGGCTTTTACTGTCATAAGAAATATTGACGATAAGGGCATTGCTGGAGTATTAATCAATAATGTTTCTGCTCTATTTTCAATCGTTACTATTTTACTGGATGTTTCCTTTATTTTGACATTATCAGACGTTTATAACCGCTGTTGAGAACAAAACACTTTAATAAAAAATTATATATATAAAGGCATCTGTGTCTGTTGTTCAGTGACCACATGACTTTTATGAGTCAAGGAACACAATTTATTTCTGAGTGATAAGTGATATACTTTATCATTCAAAGTGGTTATTTTACCTCCGTAGACTGTATTTTTTTTCTCGACCCTGGATGGCTTGTCCTCATTTTCTTTGTCTCTCATCTTAAATATCTTTCAGACTTTGTAACAAAAAGCCGATTTATTTTTCAGCTCAAAGCACCATATTTCTACACTGTTTGCTTATGTACAAGGGCAGCCATATTGAAATATTTTCCGTAGATAGGGATAGAAGAGCAATCCATTTTGTTTTAGTGGTAATGAAAAATAGCAGACGATAGCGGCGATAGCTTCGGAATAAAACCTTTTAGAGATGCTATTAGCTAAGGATGCAAGAAGGAAGAGAGAGAGAGAGAGAGAGAGAGAGAGAGAGAGACAAGACCACTTGGTTCTCTGCAACACATCTTTGTGTTATGTTATAAAGATGAAATAAGAGATAGCAGTGGATTAGGTTTCTGAACTATATGTTGGTTAAAGAGCAATGCCAGGTAACATAGGAAATCAATCAGTGAGCGGTCTAATGTTATCCGGCAAACACAACAGCTCTACTAAAGTCAGAAATTGTATCTTACAGTGAATCTATCAGTTACTTTACAAGTCCGCATGAACACATTCCTGACCTGTCACAATATGCTGCAACAGTATATTTGTTCAAAAAACCTCTACCTTTTATCATTAAAAACAGCCCTTGATCTACAGTTCAGAGACTTTGCCTAGGTTGAGATGATACCAGCAATCTGCTGCAGGTAGAAGTAGGCATTTCCTTATAAAAGAACTCTGGGGAAAATGTTGTTGTTAACTCTTTGCAGTAGGGCTACCCCCGGCTCTTGTGTCACAAAAAAAAACTACCTGTAAGCATTTTTTAACAAGAAGACTTTACTTCTACTTTAAAGCAGAACTCCCTAAAAAAATATTCTTAACCCTTGCAGTGGGGCTACCCCCACACCCCAAGGGTTAAGTGCTAATTTTGGTCTGGGGAGGAAATTAACAAAAGAATGCACACCTGATGCTCAGAGCCGGCTTCCTATTGGACTGATCCCTTCCACTCCAGTAGTCTAAAGGTGCCCATACACCTGCCGATTATCGTACGATAATCGCGGGTGATCCCGCGATCGTACGATAATCGGCAGGTGTATGGAAGGCGCGCAACCGTTTTTACTGTACGGTCCGAGCACGCTTGAAAACCTGCCGAAAATCGTAAGATTTTCGTCTGGTTAGTGCCGTGCTCGGAAGACAAACGGCGAACGGGCTAGTGTGCGCAAGCACACACTGCCCACTCAGCATTGGAATCATCGGAAGCCCTCCCCTCAGCGGGGAGGGCTTGCGATGATCGCAAGTACGATCTGCCTGTCCAAGACGGGCAGGTCGTACGAGATTGAGATGGTTGTAAGGTGTATGGCCAGCTTCAGATCCGTGAGTCATCTATGGGGTTGATTTACTAACCTTATAAACACACCACGAACATGTATACACCTCTGTAGTGTGTTCCCTTCCAGCATGATCTATGGGTGGAATCTAAACACCTTTGTAGTGTGTACACACCCAGCAGGTGTGTTGTGCAAAGCCAAGCATGAATTACAAGGTGATGTTGTATAAATTAGCTCTATGTTGTGTTGCTTGCGTTGATGAATGCAGGAATGTAAATGCATGAGCTAACCATTTTTGTCTAAACTGTGAAGCAGCATTATATATGCATCATGTGCATGATTTTTCCATATATGGCATTAGTGGAAATATGCTTTTAGAGACTTTTTGGTTGATAAATACGTTTTGCTGTGTAAAAATCACACGCACCTAGTGCGTGCGTGTGTTTAGGTTAGTAAATCACCCCCATCATGTCTTATACACTGTGTATAGGACAAGAGGACGCCAAGGGACATATCATTGCGGCAGCGGAGGAGGACACAGGTTGGAGAGAGCACTATTACAACTGATCATGTCCGGGGATCGGGTGAATATATCTTTGTTATTTTCTTCACTAGACCAAAATGAGCACTTAACCCATTGGAGTGCAGGGGTAGCCACACTGCAAGGATTAAGATTCATTTTCTCTGGAGTTCTGCTTTAAAGTAAAAGTAAAGTCTTCTTGTTAAAAATTGCTTACAGGTAGATTTTTTTTATGACATAAGTGTTAGGATAAGTCTCTTCTGCCTAAAAAGCTTCTACCTACCTCTCAGCAGTTTTGTTTTTCTGTGCACTGAGCCGTGCATGTGTAGCTTGACTAAGTCCTGTGCAGAATCAAGATGCTGAACCATGAAGTCCATGTGGTTACAGTAGTCAAGAGAGTTAATTAGATTGAGAGATATACACTGGTCACTTTTACCAGTCTAAAGGCTTGACTAAGATTATCCCTTGTCCCCAGCCACACCTCACTGGCTCAAATGGCACATTCATGGACCTTCTTTACAGGACTGAACCCATGGTAGAACAACCAACATCAAAAGGTACCACCATACCACCAGATGGGCTACTGCTTTGGAACCATTTCACTTTTACCAAAAGACCCCCTAACCCACCAAGGTGTCGTGACAATCCTTCTGCCATCTGGTCATAGTTTCACTTCCATTAGATAAGTAATGGGACAATTTCTCTTGAATAATCTCCCAGCAATACCACAACTCCTACCCTTGGGACTATTCCACAGTCATGTGGCACATCCATGAATTCTAGTCCACTGGGTCTTACTTAATTTGCTACACCCATTTTATTCAAGGGCATGGTTTCTGTATTTAAAAAGTACAGTACATTCAGAGTTAGTGGTTCATTGGACACATGTTGGTTGTACATATGAACACTTGACATGAGTACAGCAGAGGTGAAAGGACACCTCAAGTATAAATAAGAATATGGTTTCACTAGTGGAATGCAGTTCCATCCATGTATATAGACTCTGATGGAACTGAGAAATAAAGCAATTATGACAATTCATCCTCATTCTTCCTACACCCTCCGATAGTCAAGGAAACTAAGCCGAATGACTCAATTAATAAAAGAATCAGATGGAATGAGCCGTTCACAGCTGCATGTGTCTGTAATTAAACATCCATTAGTGTTTGTCTGCTTAGTGCCTTACTGACAAAAATATTTACTGTACTGAGACATTGTGGTTAAGAATTTTAAAAGAGAGCATGTCACAACAGCGCCATGGGAGCAGATATTGCTGTTTGTTTTTTTTTATTGTTAATTTCCTTGCTGGTATGCTTATTCTCTGGTTTCACTACGATGTTACTGACATGGGACAGGTACACAGTCTAGGCATTTGGCCATGTTATCATTAGAGAAAAAAGATCAAAGTTCACAATGCTTGACCCTTCAGTAGAGATTACATGAGCAAATGCCTAGGCTTGTGGTCATGTGACCTGTCTGGAAGGAGGAAAGGGAAGCATTTAAATCTACAGGAAAGAGAAGCATTTAAATCATTTTTGTTACTCTTTCTTATTCCATTCTGCCAGAACTGTTAAGAGAACATTTGAGTATAGGTCCATTTGACAGAGATCAATAGCTCAAGTTGAATCAAAAAAAGGTAATGGATGGATCATTAGACCAGCAATACATCCCTTATCAGACAAATTTCTGTCAGACAGGTCTAAAGATAAAGGAGATAACTCCATGTGCTGTCTCTTTAGCTATCCCACAGTGCTCTAGGAACCTTTTGTTATATATGCCTAAAAATCATTATAGCTTCTTCTATACCTAGTGGCTTCCCAAGGAAAACTCTTTGTTGGCTCTTGTCATTTGCACTGGGGTTTTGGCCCAGCATGAGGTGTGTATGCATCAGAAAAGGGGTTCGTTTATTTTAAGGCTCACTTAAGCTTAGATTGGGAGATAAAATGTTGGCCGGTTACATTATTCACACTGATCCACAGTGCCAGGCTTCTGACATTGAAACATACTGTATGTATTGTGGTTTTCTCATTGTCTCTCTTTCCCGTCTGAACCAAGCTCTAAACAAATTCTGTAGCCTTCCTTCGCTGCTTTATCAAATATTTATAAGCACCACTCCCTTTGCTAATCTATTATAAGCAAGATATATTTCTATGCTGACTATGCTTCAATGAGTATCTTTTTTTGTATTTATTTTTGTTATATCTCTCCATATTATTTGGCAACATAAACCAAACATTCATAATTTTTATGTTATTGTGCTGGAACTATAGTTTTTTTTTTTTTTTTAATATGAAGTGGCTATGTGTTCCTTTTATTGTGATTATTGTTTTTGTACTTTATCATTTTTTATTGGTTACATAAAATGCAAGCAAAAACAATTATGTAAATATTAGTTTATTTTAGTGAAGATACCAGTTGTAGAAAAAGAGGTAAAAGTCTCAATTACTTATATTTAGTAAATTTGATTGTTGTTTAGTTTAAAGTGACCTTATGCTTTTCCCATGGACACATTTTAATGCCAGCTTACAAGCTACACATATCATCCCTTTCCTCCCATGCTGACCCATTTAGCGCCAAGAAGGAAAGAAGAAAGTTAAACAGGTTGGTCATAGACCTGTCTCAGCCTTTGATTGGTGGAGTGAGAGTGCTCAGACCTGTGCAAGCTCTAAGGGCTCAGAGCTTGATTAGGGTATTAAAGATGTCTTGTGTCCTCTAACTGCCACACCACCACTCCATTCCGAACCTTTCCATAAATAACACTTGGCTTGGCACCAATTGCATATTATTTGTCTTAGCAGCCTTTTATTAAAAGATTTATAAATAACAGAAACAAAATAAGAATTTGAATGTATCCAATGTTCTTTTGAAGGCACTTTTGCATAATTTCTATATCTGCAAATCCATAATTTTGGCCACCAGCCAAAGAGCACTGACTCAGAGACAATTGCACCATAAACCACAGATATGACCATGAAACCACTATTTCACCGACACTCGTACCTAAGACGGGTACCCACCCTCCTAGCCTTTGACCACAATGACATCTTTAAGGGTCTTGTAACCCCGCTGGCTGCTACAACTACCCTCACCCCAACCCTATACACAAAAAAGTAACAAGGGGTGGGTTGATGGGAACTTTGCCTGACGACCAACACTTTCCCGACTGAAGACTGTTTGATCCCATCTATGAATCAACACCTAACACCGCTCTTGTTTCTCAACTCCCACCAATCCAGTAAGTACACCTCATTGTGTTATCTAAAAACTGTTTAACTCCTCACTGTCCTATTCCACTCTAAACCCAGTCATGTAGGCCCCATGCCTAATGCGTTCAGCCTATTGGCTTCAGGCCTAACTTACTCATAGCTTAGCACTCTCTCTCTACCAATCACAGGCTTTGACAGGTCTATAACCAACCTGTTTTACTTACAGTACTAAGTTGAGATGATGGACCAGGCCATGCTGTCTGGCAGGATTACAAGATAGGCTGAACTTTGGCACCTAAATAAAATCACAGATTTCAACTGTATTGTAGCTGCTTGCCTATAGTTAAGCCTTAACACTGCAGTTATTTTATACAATTTGGATAAAAGTGCATGTAAGAACACATTTACATATATACTGTTAATCTCAGCCAGTAAACCTTTCTTTATTGCAAGTCTGCAAAGCTTGCAATTGTATTTATTAAGAATTCCGACACCTCTGAAGCGGAACGCGGTGTTGCGGCACAGACAGACAACGTTATGAATGGGCTGGTACTGAATGTATATTTTGTCTACATCATCATTCTTTCTGTTTTTCCATGCATTTCTGCATGAGTTACCTGACAGTAGCGGTTCATAGCTGCAAACTAAATCTTGTATTCCTGGAATTCATAGCCAGGGCTGAGTATCCAAGTGATTTAGCAGACTGCTGATGTAGTCTCGTATTATGGATGATATAAAAAAAATACTGCTTTAAATCTTCAGAGATTGGAGAAATGTTAGTAGCTCTTTAAAGTAATCAACAACATTTCCCCTATATTTATCCACCAGCCTAGCCAAAAAAAGCCAGGATTCATCTGTCTGCATTGTATGTACTCATGCATGCTTATTCAGTAAGGTGAGAATTTATGTGCAAAGTGCAGTAATCCACAGCAGTCAACCGCAAATCATTTTTCATTGTGTTGACTGCTTTATTCTGATGAATGGATTGTGAGTTTTGATTGGTTGCTATATTTTAACTGTGATTTGTACATAATTGGCACTCTTTGTACTGCTGAATATGCCCAACAGCAGATGTTTACATGAAGTAGATTTCTTTTGTTCAGCCCCGAGGGCTGAACGAGAGAAAACACTCAATCGCCCCATCCACCCTAAACAATGTGGATGGAGGACTCTTTCCTGCTGACTTCTCTATTCAGGCAATGGTCACCTGTGACTCTTTGAATACCTAAACAGTGACTGCATCTGATTGGATGTTTTACCATCAGACTCCTTTTTTTTTAAATTGACACCATTAGGTCAATAATACCACCCAAGGCTTGAATTTCAGCTGATTCAACAGAATTGACCAAAATATGAGCCATGCATGCCCGGCTTTAATAGGCATGGACAGTATTCAAAAACTTACATTTAAGATGGACGTATGTACTTTTGTAGCTGCTAAACCATAGTCAGGTGTGTAATGCAGGCACTTGGATGAATATTAACTTACATGTGCACACCTTGTGGACCACTGCAGGACCCCCAATGTCCATGAAGCTCCCAATTATAAATAGTAATATAAAATATAAAGGCACTTGGTGTTATCTCCTCCCATCGTCTGATGGTTACTATAGGCCAGTGAAGTTGTCCATTATAGCCAGGAGAGGGAGGTGGGGACATTCTGGATGTTTTTATTTGCATATCAGTGCATACAAGACTTTGGGGCCAACAGGACTTTTAGTATATGAAAAACATTTGCGGAGGTATATTCACCTTGAAATATATGTCTGTAGCTTGCTGGCTTTTTAGTGATCACAGAATTCCTTTTAAAACCATCTCAAATATGTATACTTATTGCATCTTGTGGCTCAGGACCAGGAGTACAGGTACAAACGCTTTCTCTAAAGTACATTTAATAAAGACTTGCAAGCCAATACGCAGTTAGGCCCTTAAAGTGTCCCTGTCAATTTTCTAAAAAAATCCAGTCAGTGGTCCCCTGTATAGAGGAACCAAAATATTTAGCTCTCCTGCAGTATTCGAGTGAAACATATATGCTCTCTTCATGAGCTCTAGACGCCACTGATATCTGACACTTCCAAATGTGTTGGATAGCATGTCCCCAGCTGGCTGTCATGGTTCCTCCTGCCAATACATCACTACAGGACACAGTAGTGATGTAACTGCTGGTGGAAGAAACCATGACACTCAGAGTGGGAAATGCTATCTGGCACACCCATAAATGTTGGATGGCAGTAGTGCTCCTAGTTTTGCAAGACCATAAATATTTAACTTGCAGAATATTGGAGAGGTAAGTATTTGGGTTCTTCTATCGCATGAAACTATTGGCTTAATAGAGACGCAACTGCTTTGACCTCCATGTGCTGGTATATCTGGCTTAGCAGAGTAGCTCCACTTCTTTAAGCGATTGAGCCACTGCTAGGATTGTGAAAGGCCCTGGGCACCATGTACAGAGAAAAGATGCAGCACATTCCACACAATATGGTGAATGGAGCATGTGGAAACATTGCAGTGAGCAGTGGTTATGACTTAAAAAGCCATGGTTAAAGTCTTTGTCAGCCTTATGAGCCCAATGTCAGCCCAATGAGCTGAGTGTTGTAGTAATTATAGGGTCCACCAGAAGGAACCACAGAGTACAACAGGGAACATTGACATCTAAACTCCTGCAAGAGTCGCAAACAAAAGATTTTCCATCAAGAATATCTCTTCAGAGCAGCGGAGGAACCAAACTCTAGATGGCAGGAAGGGTACAAACAAAGTACTCACCAATATTGCCTTTGGTGCCCCTACTGGATATCGTTTCCCCATTACTTACTAACCATGCCTTGTTCTGTACTGTATCTCTTGGTGGAAGTGGTCCTCATGGTAGAGGTAGAGTTTTGCTTTCTCATGTCAGAGCCTTCAGCAAGGAGAACAGTGAGCAGCACAGTAGTGACATTACCAACTTTCACTCTAAATTTTGTGAGACTAGCTGTCAACGGCACAGTGTCTTGGATCTCATATTGTAGATATACAGCTCTGATGCTCAAGGAACAGGAGTGTCTAAGCACCCTCACATACCAGCGGGGGGGGGGGGGGGGGGG
>NW_017306416.1:1662450-1698717 GCF_000935625.1 Nanorana parkeri
GGGGGGGGGTGGGGGGGGGTTGTCATTTCTTAGGAGAAATTGAAGACATCAAACAGTAAAATGTTCAGGATATTACTTAGATACAATTAGCATTTCTAAATGTTGAAGTCCTCTTTAAATGTCACTTTAATAGCTTCTAAAAATGCTTACTGTTATTTCAGCTCATTTTCCTTTATTCAAATCCATACATATTCAAACAATGCCAGCTGCTAGAATACTGATTTCCAATAGCTCGAACAAGTGCTATATGAAGGTGATGCCATAAGAAATCGGTTTACAATACACACGCATCAATAGTGACCTCTGTGTGTACACTTTACAATAGGTGCAGTGTCAATGGAACAATAAATGTAAGTGCCAAGACATATATTTGGCTCCAAAGAGCAATAATTCCCAACAACATAATGTATTCATCCAGCCAAGCAATAACTGACAGCGGATAGCGTACTTTGTTTCCGCAAAGCTCGTTTATCAGCGAGCTCATAATATACTGCAAACATCTAAATGTGTCATTTGCTTCCACTAGAAAGCATCAATCAGAATTTCTCCCATTCACTGGAATATGAATAATTATGTGTTTAGGCAATATTTCTTACCTCTACAAAGAATGCTGCCATATGGCTCTAATTACCAAAAGTTACCATGGCGCTATGGAAAAAACTAAAATCTAGCAGCACTTTTCCAATGAAAATGGATACTAGAGAAAATCAGAAATGTTAACTTTTGTCACTGGAAGTTATTCATCGAAGCAGGAAAGCATTACATTGTAGCTGCTTGCTTGTTTAAATGAAAGATTACATTTACTTAAGGCATCCTGCAGTAAATTTTATGGTTTGATTTTTTAAATATCTTAATAACCTATGCTAGTTGACGCTGGTCACATGGCTTCTTTTTATTACCTTGCAGAACTCTGCTGCTTGTGGAAAATGCACCATGTCTTATTCTTTGGTAGGTATTTTGCTATATATTTATGATACAAGTCACAGATCAGCAACACGCTCTGGTCCGGTAGAAGGAGTGCAATAAGATTTTCTGTATTTGTGTGCACGAGTGGAATGTTAAAGAGTCTTTATCACCTAACGTAAAGCCTATTTAGGTTAGGTGTCAGTGGCACAGGGGAGCAGTTACATCACTTATTTGGTCATGTGACAGTGCTTGGGCCTAGCCATTGGATATATGCTCCCCTGTATCAGGAAGTATCTAGTAGTCTCACCTGTGACAGAGCAGGGAGTGCAGGTAAAGAAAATATACATGGGCAGAGATGCATGGGCAAGGTGACAGTGCCCTATTAAACTAAGTAACCACAACATCATCAAACCCTGTAATGTAACATCTCTCATAAACAAAGCTTCCCATGGAGGAATATGGACCGAAAACCTACCTAGGGGTATTTTGAGAACTTCAAGGAGGATTAATGGTGGACCCAACTATGGCTGACCAGATGAAAGATTTCCTTTCATTATGTGCCGCTGCACACTCTGCACATGCACACACTCTGCACACACTCTGCACACACTCTGCACACACTCTGCACACACTCTGCAAACACTCTGCACACACTCTGCAAACACTCTGCACACACTCTGCAAACACTCTGCACACACTCTGAATGGCCTCAAAAAACAATAAGTGCTGCCATTTCTCTTGAATGGAGGAAGATTTTGGTTTGCAGGAATGACCAGATGAAAGATTTCCTTTCATTATGTGCCGCTGCACACTCTGCACATGCACACACTCTGCACACACTCTGCACACACTCTGCAAACACTCTGCACACACTCTGCAAACACTCTGCACACACTCTGCAAACACTCTGCACACACTCTGAATGGCCTCAAAAAACAATAAGTGCTGCCATTTCTCTTGAATGGAGGAAGATTTTGGTTTGCAGGAGCTTCAGCGAACCCATGAGAAAATCAGCTAAACCTGAATATAGCACCAAACACTAGTCAATGGGAGCTCAATATTATTTTTTCCTGTCTGTTTTCAAAGCCAGTTTGCATGTTTTTGTAGCTGGATACTAATTCACATGAGAGGAATTGATCTCTGGGGGAGCGCTTATTCTAAAGGGGGCTTTAAGTTCTAGTAAGTCCCCCCACACACACACAGACCCACACATCCCTTTTGAGGGACAGGAACTGGGGATGAGGGATTGTCTCCCTCAACATAGGGACAAGGTGCCCTACAAGGGGACCTTGTGCCTTGTTTGAGAACAATGTTTACTGGGAAAAAAATATTCATAAATGACTCTTATCTAGACATGTAGCCTGACTGGCCAGGACAAGGAGGACGCAAGCATGCACCCCCTCCTCCTGGTATGAATGGAGCCTAAATAAAAACACAGACACCTTGAAAAAAGCCCTTCATTTAAAAAATTTAAATCCAACGTCAGTCAAGTCAACCAAAGATATTGATCCAAGGCCAAACACAATGAGCATCGCCCATCACAATCGGTGCAGCTCCTTCAACACTTGTGGGTTTTTCAACTATTTTTAAATATAAAAATCAGATTTAAACATTGATGAGGAAAAAAAGGACATTCCATTATTTCATAGTGCATATCATTTTTAGAATTTAAGTTTCAGTTTAAAAAGAACAAGTGGGTGGCATGAGAGGGCTAAGATGAGTATTTTTAATCATAATTACGCTTTTTTCTTTATGTATTTCTAAACGTAATGCCGCACAGAAATAGTCTTTGTGTGCTTACCTATGCAATTTGTTTGCCTCACTGACATTAATATCAGTATCTCTGGCAGGCCGGGCAGAATGAAGCAGAATAATGACGGCCTGACCATCTGGAAAAAGCTTGGGCAGCCTGGAAAAAGGTTGAGGTACGGCATTTCCAAGATTTATAATCAGATCAGGTGAAAATAAAAATCATTTTCATCTTCTACTACTGGGTTGTAAATTTCCCATTTCCCTTAATGTCCAGCACGCTCCTGTCCCGTTATTGGATTGTGAGAGCACGTTTTGGCACTGGAGAAGATATATTACACATGTTTCTGCCATTCGGAGGAATAATTACTGTTCAAACTATTCCTGGTAATACTGGATAATATGTTGACTTTTCATTAACACTTTTCATTAATGTGGCAGATTGCTGTAAAACAATTAGGGTCAAAAAAAGCTAAAAAGCTGCAACAATGTGAACGCAGAGGGCAGGTGGGATTCCAGATAGCTTTTGATTAAAAAAATTGGCAGAATTTTTGGTTTTACAGATTTTGCGGTTCAGTGGACACTTTTAGCATTTCCAAAGTGCTTAAATTAGATGTAAACACCAACTGAATGACAGCTAAAGTACAGTGTATAATGAACAATTGCCCTGTTTATTTTTTATTTAAAATATACCTTTTTCATCCTTTTGTTGTTTATTAGCACTGCTGAGCTTTTGCACCCTGTTGGCAGCCACGTCCTGTCTACATACACTCCAGCAACTACTGCATGTCAAATCTCATGGTAAAAAATAGGGGGTTCCTGACCAGCGGTGGGCAACTCTGGCATTCCAGCTGTGGTGGAGCTACAAGTCCCATGAGGCATTGCAAGACTAATAGTTAGAGGCAGGGCGTAACTAGAAATCACAGGGCCCCATAGTGAAATTTTGTATGTGGCCTAGTGATTTCTAGTTATGCCCCTTGCAGAGCCCACCTGAGATCCCACAAAGCCCATCTGAGAGTTACCCTGCAGAGCCTACCATAGAGCCTCTATGGTGGGCTCTGCAGGGACTCAGGTGTGCTGGTCACACCCCTGCACACCTCTTACCTGTCAGCTCCGATCCTTGTCAGCCTTATATACCAGTGGACCCCGCCTCTTCCTCCTCCACTGCCGCTGGGCCTGGCCTCTTCCTCCTCCCCCACCGCCGCTGGGCCCCAGCCTCCTCCACCGCAGTTGCTGACTCAGCAGCAGCTGTGAAGAGGAACGCGCCACTGCACAGATCACTGACAACCGCCTGCCAGTGATAATAACCACTGACAGGTGCAGCATAATAACAAAGACACTGTGGGGCCACCATTGTCTTAGCAACCAATGAAGCTGTGCAGCTCAGCCTCCAGTCAACCAGTGAAGCTGTGTGGCTCAGCCACCAGTCAACCAGTGAAGCTGTGCGGCTCAGCCACCAGTCAACCATTGAAGCTGGGTGGCTCAGCCACCAGTCAACCAATTAAGCTGTGTGGTTCAGCCACCAGTTAACCAATGAAGCTGTGTGGGCTGAAACACCAGTCAACCAATGAAGCTGTGCAGTTCAGACACTAGTCAACCAATGAAGCTGTGCAGTTTAGACACCAGTCAACCAATGAAGCTGTGCAACTCAGACACCAGGTCAACCAATGAAGCTGTGTAGGATGATCAGCATCATTTGTTGCTAGGACTCAGGAACATTCAGAGGGCAGGCAAACTTGCATACTCATTCACCCACTTGACAAACTGCGTACAACGCTCTGTCCCTGACTCCAAGTTGCACATCCCTCATTGTCACTTTTAGCTTCCACTAGGAGAGCACCTCACAGGGTGGCAACACAGTAAAACAACCTGAAGTCAAGGACAGAGTGTTGTCAACCTATTACAGGAAGTGCCTGAGTGAAGACATTCATGACAGGATCCCCAGGGATAAAGCCCTTTTAGTGAAGGGTGAAAATGTAAAAATATTGAAAATTACTTTAGCATGTTAAAGATGATATGAGATATTAGTGATTGGGTTCAGATACACTTTAAATGAAAACTGACACACACTAAGACTGTCTGGATCACTGAAGCTTCAGAAATGATGGGCCTGCTGGTTAGAAAAAAAGGACCCTACACTATAACTAGTCTGAATACCGTTGTCTAAGTCACTGCCAATGACTAGAGGCAACTATAGACCATCATATCCTATGAGGGCCTTCGACTGGCAGACAATGGGGCTGCCAATGAATACACAAACTGGTTATATGTCCTTCATGTTTTAATTATTGAATAAAATTGCAATGCTGAATTATGCTATATTTGTTTGATGCACATATCTCCTGCCTTTCTCCATGGAGATTCAAGGATGGCTTTATAATAGCCTATTGCAGAATGTTCTCACTCACTCTGCCATTTCACCGTTTCCTTTTTATGCCTTAGCATGCTGTAAACCTCAATATATGTGGCTACTGAATGTGTTTTGTGACTTTGTTTTGTTAAAACATTTATTTTCAAAAAGCTATAAAAGTACCTGATATTAAAAAAAGGTTGGAGGATTTGTTTGTCCCACACAGATACCTCCTCATGTATCACTTGCCCCTTCCTTTTAGATTGTAAGCCCTCACGGTTAGTGCCCTCCATACCATCTTGTCTTTAATTGTGTTGTGATTGTAATGTTTTCCTCATATTGTAAAGCGCTGTGCAAACTGTTGGCGCTATATAAATCCTGTATAATAATAATAATAATTTATTTTTTTCTATTTAGCCCTTCTCATACATTTACCATTTGCAGGATTTCAGCAATGGGATTTAATGGGCAGGGGGCACTAAGGAAGGCCGAATATAAGCAGATCAAACAACAGCTTCAACAATGACTAGTCACAGGCTATGATGATGCTAAATGGGCAAAACATACATAGTATCAGAGACAGGAAGTGATCACTAATAATAAATAAAGCTCTAGTTCTGGTGTTGGCTGGGGGAGCAGAAGTACACCACATGCTGTACTATAATACAAAGCTATCAGATGATTTTTCTGTTGTTTTGAAAAAATTTTTTAAAAATGTTTAATTAATATAAACACATTTATAACACGTTTGCCCAGCATACATGCCACTAGTGCCACTAGATAGAGCCAAGGAGCATAGCTATGTCCTATGCCCCTTAACTCTATTTAGTGGCAGCAAACGTTGTTCACTTACCTATATGCTGGGTGAACACATGATAAATCATCCCCAATGTATACACTCAAAATATAGGAACCCGGAGTTCAGCTTTGAATATTCCTCCCCTGCCTTTCTCTGTCCAAAGCGAAAATTCTGTTCAGCTAATCCATGCGTAGACACTTTCACGTTATCCTTGAACAATATGTAATCAGCGATAGATTTCGTACTGTAAATTACTTTAACTGTAAAACAAACAGCAATTTCTTCAATGAGTTTGTTTTCTGGTGCTCCCGTTTTATTTACACTAGGCTACCCTAACTAATTACAGAACAATGACATTAGTAATGAGTTGTGCATTACAAAGCTCGTGTTGCCCTTTGAACGTTCTGTAAGGTGCATGTTTAACGAGGGCTGGAAAAAAAAACAGCAATTAGAAAATCAATGGCTTTTACAGATTACATTTTTTCCTCCATCTCTTTTTTCTCTTTTTCCATTTACACACTACACAAAGCTGAAGATTAGCCACATAAACCAGGGTTGGGAGAAATTCGCAGACTGACCATAAAATTAAGAGGATTAGAAATGAAGTCATTTTTATTTTATTCTGGAATCATAAAACAGGTTGTGCACGAGGACACCATTTGCATTCATCTACATCCATCTACATTACATGTAGCTGAACCGCCAAAATGTGTAACTCTGTGCAGTCACTCTTGGGTTCACCCAAACACACAGGGTATGTCAACTGCCAGCTGATTGGACTATAAAAGAGCAGCATGGCACAGTGTAGTACCATTGACCTGCTATAAGCTGCTTAATTCCACTTTTGCAGTCAAATTTCAGAAAATCCCGCTATATATGTGTTATGTGTTCCTATTCACACAGCATACCCAAAACTAAGTCTTAAAAATATATTTATCATCTTTTAGATGTGTCGGTGTAGCTGGAACCTTTGCAAGCTTCTTTCTCAATTTCCAAGTGAATGGAAACTCTGAATGTCCCCATAGAAAGACTAAGGAAAGACTGAGCTTACTTTCATTAACATACAATGCTTTTAGATCTTTAACCCTTTGTTAGGACATAAAATGTTCACCTCTAGTTAACTGATAATGAGGTCTGCCAGCACAACACAGACAGGACTCATTATGTTGAAAGAGAACTAAAGCTGGACTTCCGGTTCCGGCGCCTAATGGAGTAGAAGTGTGCTCCTGAGCTCCGTCTAGCCCTCATGTGGAACTTTTCTTTGAAGGCATCCAAAGCTCAATCCGGAACCCTATCACCGACACCACGCATATACCATCGGGGCATGGATTGATACCTGACCAAATCGGGCTCTGCTCGGCGCTCCCTCCACCCATCGGGGACTGACGACGGCGCTTCAGAAATGGCAGACAAACAACATCTGCTGTTAAACTACCGTGCTCAGCGTAATCTGGTGGCCGGCGGCTGTAAACGTCTTCTATTTGCAGACTATTCTGCAAAATTATCAAAACTGCGCAAATCCTCCCGGGAAGTCTGTCAACTCCTTATTCAGAAAAAGATATGGTTCTCGCTGGCTTATCCAGCCACACTACGTATTGTTCGCCCGGGCGGGCAAACTATGCAGTTCACGTCAGCAGCTCGAGCCAAAGACTATGTGCAATGAGGTGGCCTCGCCAATCAAAAGCCCTCCAAGGAAGAAGAAGGCTTGATAACTCCCTTCAGTACTTCCGAGCTACCAGGGTCATTAATAGACTCCTGACTGTAAGCCACATGAGGCTTGCCCTGATGATAGTCGTGAGCCTGCGACACATTCGTTCCACTCATGTTTTTCTACTAAAAGTTTTACCTATAAACCGGCTAGACGGACTCACTATTGTTTTGTTCTGTATAGTTCTGGTTGCACTGGTCTGATAGACTGATCTATCACCATTAGCCTCCTATGCTTTTACACACTTCCATCGGGGAAAAAAAGGAGGTCAGTATCTGTTGTGCTTGTTTGCATTTAATTCGCTGCTACACCTGATCTGGGACATTACATTACTATATTCCCTCAACAGGATGTTCCGATTTCCACGTTGTCATATTTGTTCAATTTGGTCAACTTATGTCGTTCTACTGTTATCCTATGACATAAATTCAGTTTCCTCAGTTCCTACCTAAATCAACTTTTCTTCCCTCATTGGTTGCACTAGAGCAAGGCAACCTCCTATGGGATGTGACCGGCTAGCTGGGACGCCGGATCACTCCCTCCTTCACCTCTACCTTATTGAATATCATCATACCATACTATATGCTTTTCAAATATGGGAACACCATTGAATATCATTTCATGGAATGTCAAAGGACTTAAGTCTCCTCATAAATGAAGGCAAGTTATACGTCATTTGAAAAGTTTGCGTGCTGACATTGCAATGCTACAGGAAACGCATCTTCAAACCGCAGACATCCCTTGCATGGGACAGTCCTGGGTGGGCTCGGTCCTCTGAGCCCCGGCTTCTGGAAGATCTGCTGGGGTTATCATTCTAATTCACAACAGCATGATGAACAGAATGGTCGCTGGTCCCATGTGTCTCTACAAGTTGGCTCCAAGGCCTTAAAACTATGGAACATATATGGTCCAAATAATGACAATCTACCTTTCTTTCAACGTCTCCTAACAAAACTGCTCCCGCAGTCCCCTGATTCAATTGTTCTACTGGGGGGTGACTTCAATGCCACTCCTTGTACCATGGAAGATAGATCTTGGGAGCACAGATCTTCCCCGCCAACGCAAAGCCCTCAGGACACACATCTGCGTACACCTTCATTCAAGCCAGTGGACTCTTGGATATATGGCGTCATCTCCACCCCCTGGAACGGGATTATACACATTTTTCGCATGACCATCATTCACTTTCTCAAATAGACTTGTTGCTCTCATCTCCCAACTTACTGCACAAAATCTCTTCTGCAACCATTGAAGACTTAGTCTTTCAGATCATTCTCCTGTGGTACTCACCTTGCATAGGCTTGATAAACCGGCACACCCAACTGTTTGGCGTCTTCCTGCTTTTTTATTTTCAGACGAAACCTTCCAAGGCCATCTTAACCAATGGTGGAGTGAGTATGCAACGGACAATGCCCAACAACACTTTCTTTACTTGGAGGCAGCAAAGGCTGTTCTCCGTGGTCGGATTTTGGCCTATGCTTCTTACCAGAAGAAACCGACTAGACAAAAATATAAAGAGACCTGCGATGAGGCCAAGGAGGCTTACTTGCGGTATAAGTTGCATCCCTCACCTCCATCGCGCCTCCAATGGATACAAGCTAAACAGGCTTGTGATCATTGGATATATCAATACGTAAGGAAGTAGATCTTTTGAATTTGGAAATAAGTCGGGTAAACTCATGTCAAATTTAATTAAGGGAGCAAACCCGGCTTCACACATTACCTGAATTGCTGATGAACAAAATCAGATTCACTCGAATCCTGATTCCATATGTCGAATCTTCCGTGATTTCTATAAGTCTTTATATGGACCGGATTCTAGTGACCCTATTTAGACTCGGTAAATTTGACCTCCCTGTCGCCGGAAGAATTGTCCTCTTTGAATGCGGAGATTACTCTCCAAGAGGTCCAGTGTGCCAATAAACATGCCCCACGGTTGAAGGCCCCAGGCCCCGATGGCCTGACCACTGAATTTTATAAAATCCTGACAGATCCCATATCGCCTACTCTGTTATCTCTATTGAACCACATCTTACAGCACAAAGTATATCCTCCCACCTTTAATGCCGCCTATATTCGGCTCCTACCTAAGGCCCATAAAGATGCCCTACAAGCGGGGTCATATCGTCCAATCTCCCTACTAAACCAGGATTGAAAATTACTTTCTAAAATACTTACTGACTTGGCTTCGGTACTTCCACGTCTCATTTCATCTAGTCAATCTGGTTTTGTAATGGGAAGATCTGCTGTCATAAATGTACACAAAATTATTTCTGCTCTTGAAATGTCCAGACTTACACCGCCTTCTTCGCGTCCTATGGCCCTTTTGGCTCTGGACGCGGAAAAGGCCTTTGATAGAGTCAATTGGTCATGGTTGTCATTGGTAATGTCCCGCATGGGATTTTCTGGAACATTTATTGATTATGTATCTACTGTATACACTACACGTATGGCACAAATATACACGTCCACCGCTCTCTCCTCTTCCTTCCAACTACACAGGGGCACGCGTCAGGGGTGCCCACTATCGCCTCTTTTGTTCAACTTGGCCATCGTGGACACTGGCAGATTCCTCTATCTTCCAGGGTATAGCGGTAGGCTCTTCCGTACTCAAAATAGCCTTGTTGGCGGATGATATTATCCTTTTTATCACAGACCAAATATATATCCCCATCATTTTACGGCACATAGAATTATTTGGCTCATTCTCGGGCTTCAAAATAAACTTGGACAAAAGCGAACTGCTTCCTTTATCTCATCTTTCAGCTTTTACTTCCCCTGCTTGGTCGGAGAATAACGCCATCCAGGTCAAGCCCCATAGCATTACATACCTGGGTATTGTTATCCCCCGCTCCAGCACTACATTATACTCAGCTAACTATGCTCCGTTGATACACAAAATTATACAAGAGCTCCACGGTTGGCGTAATCTACCACTGTCCACGGTTGGCAGATGTCATTTATTTTATATTCCATGCAAACCATTCCCATGCTCCTGAAGCACAATCTGTATATGGAGCCTTCTCTAGATTTATCTGGAAAGGAAAATTACCCAGGATTGCTATACGCAAGATGCAACAACCTGTGAATCAACTAGGCGCCAATCTTCCAAACCTACGATTATATAATTTAGCTAGCAATTTTAGACATGTGAGGGATTGGATACACGATACGTCCTTCTTCACTAATACTCAGTTAGAAAGGCAATGGGTAGCTCCCTGGTCTTTGATAGGCATCCTAAAACACTCCCCAAGACAACTACCCACCACCATCAAATCCAATATCCTATTTAGAGACACTATCTTCACATGGAGGGAAGTATGGAAACTACTCCGCATCCCGGGTGTTGTATCTCCCCTAGTCCCGCTTACGTCGTCTCCAGCTTTCCCTGTGGGCCGGGAGTCTGCTCCCGGTCCAAAATGTTCCTGTCACACATAAGAAATTATTTACAGAACGCGCTGTCGTCCTCTACGATGGCGATGCCAACAAGCATCCGCAAATGGGCCATGTTGCTTCTCTCTCCACCAGAGGAGGCCTTTGACCTTATCTTGAATGGTTGGCGTCGCCTCTGAGGAGTGATGATATGTGAATCATGGAGGGAAATGCAATTCAAGATCATTCACAGAGCCTACTATGCCTTTGACCTGAATTTTCGAAATCCTCCTCCTGACTGGCTAACCTATTGCCCGAAATTTCATCTCTCTTTGCCTGACCTTACTCACTTGCTATGGACTTGCCCTGACATTCAAATCTTTTGTACTAATGTGATACAATATATGAATTCCTGCTCTGGCAGGTACCGAACAGTGGACCCAGACTTTCCCATGCTCAAATGGCAGAAACCCCATTGTTCCCCTCATTATCGAGGTGGGAACATTTCTGTATACTTGCCGCTAAAAAAGCTATCTTGACTGACTGGCTGTTACCTACAACTTCTACTATCGTCACAATGATAACACTCCTACACTGCCTTATGTTAATGGACAAATTAATTAGACACCATTTCTGGTCTTCGCAAGGTCGACCGTTTTGTTGACACATGGTCCTCTTTTGCGACATTGGAACTAACTCATGATCAACTCAAATCCCTCATGGCCATGTTCCAATTCTCAAAATGGTACCTGGAAGCGAAACTCACTGGGACATTAGGAGACTTAGATGTTCTATGACACATCCCTTTCCTTCTTCAGAATAAAGCATGTACTGTGCAAGTAGCAATTTAAAAGAAAAATGTAAGTTATGCTATATAAACGTGAACATGTAACGAAGATAAAATAGGTGTTATCCCAATTTGGCTACAAAAGTGAAAATACACTTTAAAGCTGACCTCTTTGACACACTTTGCACCGTTCTAGCCCTCCCCCCTACACAACCTTTTTAAAAAATGTGCTTCTATTTACCTTTTTTTTTCTGGTTTTCACATTCAACCTGGCCTGGCCTACATTCTCACCTAGGCGAGAACAACATGTAAGCCTTCTTCTGCAGCCTCCTGGGATACCAATGTCACTTACCACAGAAGAGATCAGCTTCTCAACAGCACAGAAGGAGATATCAGGCACTGCGTCATCGGGGGGCTGGCTGCAAGACCCAAGAAAAGACAGCTGACACTCGATGACAAAGAAAATAAAGATGGCGGCCTGGGGTGATATGTGCAGAGCAAGAGTGGCTGGGGAGAAACAGACAATGCAGTATTGGCGTGTGTGTGTATGGTTTTCCTGGATAGAAGAGTATCAATGGTGGGTGGCATATTGCGAATGACTATCATGGGTATAGGTGAAGTTCCTCTTCAAATACCTCCCTCTTTGCAAATTGTATTACAAGTGAGCAGCCCAGCAAAAGTTAAAATAAAAAGCAGGTTTTTCTGCAGTACTCACCTTCAATCAGGAGTTGTTCCATGCAGCAATTCCTTTACACCACTAGATGCTGCCAGTCTTCCAATCTTATTGGTTTAACGACAGCCAGTGTCTTTCATTTCCTTTTTCATGGAGCCTATGCTGTCATAATCCCTCCCTCTAAGGGGATGTCATCAGTGTGGACCAGCAACTGTGGGCCAGAGGTGGGCAACTCCAGCCCTCGAGCTGTTGTGAAACCACAAGTCACATGAGGTATTTCAAGACTGACAGTTAAAGGCATGACTTCCCACGGCATGTTGGGATTTGTAGTTAACGCACAGCTGGACGGCCGGAGCTCTCACTAATGGGTCTCTGTATTATCACTTCACACACTGCAGCATTCTCTATGATGCAGCCAACGCTATTTATCACCTTCTGCCTCTCCAAGATGGCTGCCCAAATCTTATGAGACTACTATATCTTATTAGACACAGACTTCCCCAAGATGGCATCAGGCATAAGAGCAGGTGGGGACATGCAGCAAAATGCTGCAATGCCCTGCAATGAAAATAGGAGGCATGGAGTGGGGAGGAAAGAAAATTACAGAACAACACAGTTATCCAACAACCACCGGATGCAGAACCAGATGAGCCGGAAGTGGGTAAGCCTATGGAGCTCCATGTTAAATGCTTAGTTTGGACTGAAATATGCTTTCAAGACATGACTAAGGTAGCATAAATGCCCCCATTCTTTTCCCGTAATACTAGCCACTAAGACCCATGCCTGTAAGGAATAAACAGACCACACTCCAAAATGGCATTAAATGGACTTAACAGCCTTTTATTAAATAATTTGATATAAAACATGCTATATAAACAATTTCAACATCAGTTAGAATTACATAAACAAATTTGCAGGTCTTTGGAGGCCACACCTTTTCTTGATCCGTTCTCTGCAGCTGTACTAAAACATGTTAGGCCCCCAGCCGCAACACACCGCCTTGGGGACAACCACCAACTGGGAGGAGTTGGCTACCTCCTGGTACACCTGCATGCAATTTATCGACTGCATTAATATGCTCACACTTGGAGACTCACATACATAGAGTTAGGACCACACCTTGCAGAGGTGCCTTGGCGCGGCGGTGTGGCTTCTACATATTTTTGGCCAAAAGTTTGTGCAACTAAAACCTCTGATTTTAACGCATACTGCTGACAGGGCAATTTGTTTGGTTGCAATTTGTTTGGTTTCTGTGTTTTGTATTGACCGCATGCAGTCCAAATATCCAATAGAATAGAGGACCCATACCAAGACAGGTCCCCAAACATTAACCACCAACACTTATTATTTGATGGCCTCCAAAGACCCCAACCGCATAAATACCCAGAACCTAACAACAAAAACTGGGCGGACGGGAGGGAAGTTCGCTCCTCATCAGACAATCTCCAACTTCCAACTACTGAAGAGAGGACCCTCCTATTCGGACCACTGTTCAAGCTCCACCTAACCTTTTGACCTGTCCAATCAGGTAAGTGACCTTGCCCAAAGACTGAACTCTCGTTCACCCTTTTGTAACTTGTCTCCCCTATACACCTAGTCATGTATGCCCTCCGCTTATTATTATTATTTTTATTTTTTTGCTTCGGGCCTTACCTTTCTGATGATGAAAAATCTGGGATGAGACCAAAACTGTGCAGCCCAAAACTCCCCGATCAACAGGTGAAGTTTTTGCAGAATCACTCATCTCTATTCCCTAACTTCCCTTCAAATTTGAACAAATGTATACTTAATGTATAGTATTACACCCCACACAGAGGAAAGCAGATTACACAGCGATATGAAAGAAATCATTACATCTACTTTCTCACTCATTATCTGCAGCAATTAGTCTCTCATCAGTCATCCATACAAAGCTCTGGAAAGCCAGCTGTGACTGTAAACTCCCAACCGGTCGGCACGTCCCGAAACATTGTCTGGCCGACGTGTCTCACACTGTGCACATGTGTATAAAAGGTGCCAAGGCTTGTCAGTGCTGTACTTTAAGCAGCATAATTATTTTCCTTCTACACAGAAACACAACACTGGGAGTTGCAAATGAACCAGTAGTGTATTTTATTACATAAGGAGAAAAACGCATGCCAATACAAATGTAAATTAAAACCATATGTCTTTATTATAGAAAATGCTATATATTATTGATCCTGCTGCTCAGCATTATAAAGGAAATACATATTTAGAGCTGGCCCGTACTGAAATGCTGCTATAAAACTGGTCACATGTTTGAAAACCGACACATTTTGTCATGTGATCTCTGCTCAAGGGAAGGATTGGCTAGTCTGAACTCTGGTCTTTCCCCTTCAGAGATCAGTTGGCTCTCTGAGATACATTTTGGTGTCTCTGGAAACTTGGGCTCCGTTCACACCTGTGCTCAAAAAGAAAAAAACCCTACATTTTAGTGTACCGTGTTCAAACCTGCGCGTCATATACGCGTCACGAAAACACGTATTGCACAAAAAAGTACAAGTTCGATATTCTGATCGGCTTTCGCGTGTTCCCGCTATAGTAGTAGCCACAAACGTGAGAAACCATGCTGCAATCAAAACACGATGAAGGGAATTTATCAAAACTGGAGCAGACAAAAACTGGGGCAGCTTCTCTTTTTCATTTTCAAATCTTAATGGAACAAACTGAAGAGAGAATCTCTTCACTTCCCGGCAGACAAATTACAAAAAGCATTCATATTAACACATAAGGCCAGAATAGCGTCCACAGCTCAAGAAAAGAGTTATGAATCCTAATGTGCTGGTGCTGATGCCCTCTCACAACACACATGCTATTTCCCTCCATCTACAAATCTTGCTGGAGATGTTGGGGTGAGGCAGGTACCACGCTTCGTATGTGGTGAACATGTCACCGATCCATGACTTTTAGTAGTGCATTCCTCACGCCTATAGCACTGCCATGGATCCACAAACACCGGTGTCTCCCACAATCACACTACTCTCTATGTTTCTTGGCCCCATCTCTGCAACTAAGAAGGGCCTTCCTCACATTGTTCTTCTGGCTGCCAGGAACGTGATTCCGGGACAGTGGAAGTCAAACTCCATCCCTGCAATGAAGGAGTGGAGTGCTGAATTGAACCACCTGCAACCCCCAGAAGAACTGATGGCCCAACACCATAATAAATACTCTGCTTATATTGCCACCTGGACTATTTGGATTGCCTTCTTGAGTACAACAACATTTAAAGAAATTATCTTCTGAATTTTTCAGTCATACTCAGACAATGGGGGTATGCCATAATGATCCGGTCACCCAACACCCATTCTCCTGTCTTTTCACATCTCCTTGGCACTGCTGTTCTTCCCTCCTTCTTGTCTCTTGGACTATTTTCTTCCTATTATTCTTTCCTTTCTCTTCAATGACCACACATAGGTTACAAAGGATTCTTACAAGGATTAAGGTCAGCTTCAACAAACCTCCTCTACCACGCACCTCCTCAATTCTATGGTGAAACTTTAGTCTTCTACCCCTTGGGAGTGACCAGTCTTCTACTGTTTTGCTACATGAAGCTGATAATAGTTAAAGATCCACTGCCTGATATAACTCTATACCTCTATTGTGTTCCAGCTAATGTGTTAGTATATTGAATTCTTCTCTGTAACTATTTTAAAACAAAGAAACCTTTATTTTTTAAAAAAGGGGGAAAATGTGCTAATGAAACTACTGGCATTTTTAAGTCTCAAACGTATAAATGGATCTTTTTTTTCTGCATCACACAAATATTTTTTTCATTTAGTGTTCTGGTTTACAGGAAGCAGCACAAAAGAAAAACAACTTACAACTCATAGAGTTCAGCAACATCATTCAGTCTCCCCCTCCCCAATACATTCTCCATATTAATATGTCAATAGAAAAGCAGCAGGGTATTGTTTTCCATGCTCTCATTTTATTAATCTGCTTCTTTTTTTCAGGTATCATTGAACCCACCTCTTATGTTCAATAGTTGAAAAGAAAGGGAAAAGCAGAAAGTTCAAAAATAAAATGGTTCTTTATCTTTTCCTGCATAGCTTGAGTCCTCAGTGTATGAAATATAGAGGAGTCCAGTCTGTAAGGTTGGGGTTTGGTACTTTCTTTATAAATTAAATCATAGAAATCAATAAAGCAAAAGGAGGTGTTGTTGAGTTTCTTTGGCTCCTACCTGCAGTTACTAAATAACAGCCTGTTCTGACCTCACTGCGGTGCTCTGTTTTACGGACACCAGGAGTGTTGTTGACTGGGAACAGTGAAAAGATGTTGTTTAATCATATTTCAGTGAATGAAAGACTCTAGGGAAATAAACCACCTGACGATTTTTTTTATACCTCTTGATTTAATCTTCCCAGTTTCTGGGTCTTCACACTGCTGTAACCTTTTTGATGGACTCCCCCCATCCCTGTTGAAATTTGTTTTACCAATTTTAAGCAAAGAAAACTCCAAGGTAGAGTTGGGAATTACGGCAAGAAGATCTAGTTTTTGGAGGTTTGAAGACACGTAAGATGTTGGATCCTGACTCAAGGCTGCCTGGCTGCACTTATAGCCAAAATATCACTAGACTGACCCTTTAAAGACCATCTCCTGGAAAATGTAACCCCCCATCCATCCATGCATTCCATCATACCAGAAAAATGTCTTTAAAAAAAACCTAGGCAAACCCTTTGCAGTTCATCATATTCCACCATCACATGTCCCTCATTAATGCTTTTTTGGATAGGTGAGTTATCACAGCAGTCAATGCATGCCACTGACTGCTCCCCATACACTGACTCAGATCATCATACTACCAATAAAGGTGGTGGTGGGGTTTGATGTCGTACAGCAAATGTTCTTTACAGAATCTGCAATCTGACTACTTCATCTCCTTTAGATTTACCAACAACTTTTTATTGCAAAGGCCTGCAGAACTGGATACAAATTGGCTAGATAGCTTAAGTAATTCCTCATATTACGTAGTTTTGCTGGATCTAAAATATTGCAGAAAATGGTAGTCAGAGTGTAACCTGCAAGGTGAGTTTACCTTGGAATGAAAAAGTAAAATACTGAGCACATTGGTTTGCTCACTATATGCAAATAAACATTTAGGGGGTTATTCACTAAGCAGCCATAGGCAGCCGAATGAATAACCGAACCAAAGTGAGCCGAAGACTGTTCGGCGGTTCATTCTCTTCTGTTCACCCCTATTCTCAAAGGGGCCGAATAGCAGAGAGTGAATAGCCTAAAGCAGGGGTGCCCACAATTTTTGTGTTAAGATCTACTTTTCAAATGACGAGCTACATGAGATCTACCAGCAGAAAAAAAATACTCCATCGTTCTCTTTTTCCTTGCTGTCTCTACTCGCTCTCTCTCCTGGCTGTCTCTCCTCTCTCTCCTGGCTGTCATTCCTCGTTTTTTCTCCTGGCTGTCTCTCCTAGCTGTCTTGGCTGTTTCTCCTTGCTCTATCTTTCCTGGCTGTCTCTCCTCGCTCTATCTCCCCTGGCTATCTTTCCTCTCTCTCTCTCTTGTCTGTCACTCCCCGCTCTCTCTTCTGGCTCACCTTGCTGTATTTTGCAACAGGCTGTGTAAACTAATATTCTTTGATGTAATACATAGCACTTCAACCACCAGTATCCACCAGAAAGGGAGCTTGGCTTAGCAGACTCAGGCTAATAGATAACATGCACAGCTAAATAAATATACCAAAAAGGAATAAAGGGGCCGCCATTCACACCCTTCGTGATCTACCAGCATCAGCTTTGAGAGCTACTGGTAGATCACGATCTACCTGATGGGCACCCCTGGCCTAAAGGGTCTGGTATGAAATTGTGGGGGAACTTTATGCATTTTGGGGTTTTTTTTGCATCAGGGGTCCCCTGTAACATTCCTACCAGACAAAAAGGGTCTGGTATGATTTGGGAGGGGGGCCCCATGCTGTTTTTTTTTAAATTATTCTATTTTTTGACAACTTGCAGGAGATTCGGTCCACTTCGGTAGACCATTTATCCCGCTCCGGCTGTTTGCTCGGCTTTTGGCTTCGGCTGCCTTCGACTGCCGTACAAGCTATTGTGAATAGCATCCTTTCGGTTCAGCCGAACAAAAGGGTTCCTACAGCCAAAGCCTTCGGCTCTTTAGTGAATAACCCCCTTAAGTTTCAAATTCAACTGGAGTGCACTTTTAAAATTTAAAAATTGCAGATATTTTTACTTTTTTGCTATAGTATCTGAATTGTTTTCTCAATGATTAAATGATGGCTGAATTCCCTTTATTGTATATTTTAAGTGGGGTTTATTCTACATGTCCTGGAGTGATACATAGGCACCCGTGGATACTTTTATCTCGTTGTGGCAGCAGGTTTGGCATTGGTTTATATAATCAAACAATCTTTGTCCTTTGATCTTCCTAGGGAGAAGCAGTCGCACCAAGCAGGAAATTTGCACACTTCTGTACTATATCAAATGCAAAACATTTCTCAGCTATGCTTGTTCAAATTGGAATCATGTTACTTGTGACAGGTCTCTGGGTTTTGTGTGCATGGGTAATTTCTCAGTAACCCATTTCAATGGGTTTTTTTCAGGAAGCAAATGGGTTTTAATCAGGAGAATATTTTGCTGCGTCAGAGAGGGAAAGGGCCCATAGCCTTCAGAATATGATTAGACATGCATGTGCAAAAGATCAGCTTCATGTAGATGTAGGCCCTGGCTGAATGACATTTAGTTTGCTACAGCACCATGTATTATAAAAAAATACCTTTTTATTTTTAACAAAATGTTGTTTTTACTTCTTTGTTTCATCCTTTTTTGCATCTTAGTGCTGCTAAACTCCTGCAGCCTCTTTGTAGACAATTCCTGTCTACATGCACTCCAGTGATGGCTCCATGACATTTTTCATGACAAGTTTCCTGTTGGTGACAACAGTAGGCCATGCCTGCATTGAAACAGGAACTTGGAGTCTCCATCACAAGCCACAGTGACATCACAGGCACACAGTTGAGAGACAAGAACAGAGCATTGTCTCCTTAAAACAGAGACCTTCATGGCGGGATCACCAGTATTTTTTAAGTAATCTAAATTTAAAGCAGATGTTAAAAGCTGTTGTTTCAATATACTTTGATGTATATAATATTATCAAGGTTTCATTGCATTTTTATGCATCCTCTTTCAGTGTATAGTGGGATTTCTGAGATGGGCGTCTGAGGCTCACCTCCGTTCCACCACAGACACCAACCGATCTTCAGCCTTAAAGCAGAACTATGGGGTTAAGGCTTTTCCCCATAGTTCTCCTTAGGGTAACGGGAGGACACAAACTAGCGTCCTCCCGTCACCCTAAGCTCAGTATACCGCAAGCTACAGCTCGCGATATACTGAGACACCGCAGCTGAAGCAGATCCCAGCAATTATGTCTGGATCTGCCCAGCTGCGTGAGTGACAGCTGGCTCTGCCTATCTAGATGCAGAGCCAGCTGTACCCGCCTCCTCCCCGTCCGATCCGACAGTCAGCGCTGGCAGATCGGAGCATCGGCAGAGGGCTGTGACAGGATCGAGAGGAGAGCGAACGCCGGTATGTGTTCACTCACCTCCCGATCTACTGAGCCGACCTGTGACAGTCTCATTGTCACAAGTCGGCTAGAACTATGAGGTGAGTGAAAAGCACTCACCTCATAGTTCTCCTTTAAGTTTCATAGCTTAATCCAGAAGACCATCTTCCTCCAGGAGTCCATTTCTATCCTTACCAGCAGCTAGCATCAGGAAGATATATTTCCTTATGTTGGTGTAGATACTCTTTTGCAGTCTCTTTATACCTTATCCAGCGGTCCACTCTTCTGTCTCCTACAGCCAGCACTCAGGCCTGCAGAAAGATGTGTCTCATGATGATATGAAGAGAACTCTGAAAATAAGTGTATGTGTGATGTTTCCCCCTTCAGTTCACATAAGGTCCTGGGTTCAACATTAAAAGGTCTCTCACTACCAACTAGGTCCTACACTTCCATATGAAATCGGTGGGTCATAGGGAGTTTATTCCAACTTCACAGATTGGTTTGACAGCACCACTATGGAGGGTCGGACATCTAAATGCTCAGGAACTTTACTGAAATCTTCTCATATGCAGAACATAAAAACATATTGAACAACAGATCTAGAACGCAAAGTTAATAAGAGTTAATAAGAGTAAAGTTACACTTTAGTGGCTGATGCATTTCCTGCTTACCAATAATTCTCCATAGGAGTATATTAACCTCCAGGGGGCAGCCGTGTTCTCAGCACCTTGCTCCCCCACAAACAGGGAGCGTCACTGCAAACTCACATGGCTGGTCTTGATTGCTTCCTCAAAATACTCAAAAAGAGATCCTTCCTACCCACCTGCTGCCCCCTTAGTAAGAGAAGTAGACTCCTAAAGACTCTGTTATACCACCTTACAGATATAGGTGCAAAGCTATATAGTAATTGGCATGTATATGTGATGGTTCTGAGTTGATTTTACATTGACTTGTTTGGGAAAAAAGCAAACAAATGGACAAGATTATGTCTACTTTTTTAATTGGTTGCTGTGTCAGTAGTTACTCCAAACTTTTCAAAACAGGTCCCTACAATAAGTCTCCAATAAAGGTTATTTGTTGTCTTAGAAGTAACTTGGGTATAAACCCGTGCCTCACGATGCGATGTACATTCGGTTGTTAAACTGAGACACCGCAGCTGAAGCAGATCCCAGCAATTATGTCTGGATCGGCCCAGCTGCGTGAGTGACAGCTGGCTCTGCCTATCTAGATGCAGAGCCAGCTGTACCCGCCTCCTCCCCGTCCGATCCGACAGTCAGCGCTGGCAGATCGGAGCATCGGCAGAGGGCTGTGACAGGATCGAGAGGAGAGCGAACGCCGGTATGTGTTCACTCACCTCCCGATCTACTGAGCCGACCTGTGACAGTCTCATTGTCACAAGTCGGCTAGAACTATGAGGTGAGTGAAAAGCACTCACCTCATAGTTCTCCTTTAAGTTTCATAGCTTAATCCAGAAGACCATCTTCCTCCAGGAGTCCATTTCTATCCTTACCAGCAGCTAGCATCAGGAAGATATATTTCCTTATGTTGGTGTAGATACTCTTTTGCAGTCTCTTTATACCTTATCCAGCGGTCCACTCTTCTGTCTCCTACAGCCAGCACTCAGGCCTGCAGAAAGATGTGTCTCATGATGATATGAAGAGAACTCTGAAAATAAGTGTATGTGTGATGTTTCCCCCTTCAGTTCACATAAGGTCCTGGGTTCAACATTAAAAGGTCTCTCACTACCAACTAGGTCCTACACTTCCATATGAAATCGGTGGGTCATAGGGAGTTTATTCCAACTTCACAGATTGGTTTGACAGCACCACTATGGAGGGTCGGACATCTAAATGCTCAGGAACTTTACTGAAATCTTCTCATATGCAGAACATAAAAACATATTGAACAACAGATCTAGAACGCAAAGTTAATAAGAGTTAATAAGAGTAAAGTTACACTTTAGTGGCTGATGCATTTCCTGCTTACCAATAATTCTCCATAGGAGTATATTAACCTCCAGGGGGCAGCCGTGTTCTCAGCACCTTGCTCCCCCACAAACAGGGAGCGTCACTGCAAACTCACATGGCTGGTCTTGATTGCTTCCTCAAAATACTCAAAAAGAGATCCTTCCTACCCACCTGCTGCCCCCTTAGTAAGAGAAGTAGACTCCTAAAGACTCTGTTATACCACCTTACAGATATAGGTGCAAAGCTATATAGTAATTGGCATGTATATGTGATGGTTCTGAGTTGATTTTACATTGACTTGTTTGGGAAAAAAGCAAACAAATGGACAAGATTATGTCTACTTTTTTAATTGGTTGCTGTGTCAGTAGTTACTCCAAACTTTTCAAAACAGGTCCCTACAATAAGTCTCCAATAAAGGTTATTTGTTGTCTTAGAAGTAACTTGGGTATAAACCCGTGCCTCACGATGCGATGTACATTCGGTTGTTACGAAGCAGTCTTTCATCTGGCAGCACTCAGCTCACACACTGCATGTGAACCTCCATGCCTGACAGCTTTGCTTTGCACGGCTTTGCCTGCAGTGTTAAAGTTGTATGCATGCTTAAAGTTGTAGCTGTACCTTCCCTTTCAGTCCTGGCAAGAACAGACCCAAGAACAGAAAGTGATAGCAAATTACAGGAAGCAATAAAAAACTCTTCCCTGCTCTATTCAAAACTAGAAAAATGGGTTTTGGTTGGAGTTCCAACTTAACTGAAAACAATACGCTCCCCAAAAAGCTAATATTGCAATTTTCTTGCAGAAGTTGCTTTTTTAAGAATGCCATTACAGAAACTGTTGCAAATCTATACATACATAAAAATACAGCAGAGCAAAAAACAATGTGAATACCACTTGAAAAATGACTTTCAGGGGAATACTGCAGTGATAAATCACAATGTGTGATCCCTGGAAATCTACCCAATTCCCCTTTAACAAGTAAACAAAGTTAAGCTTGCAATGGATTGCAGTTTCATCAGACTGCATACTCCTATGTAGATACTCTGCAAGTGTTCACTGACCTAGACGGACCGCAAAGCCTTCAGGACAATTCTTTAGGCTTTGTGTGACTGCCAGGTCTAAGATGCACCCTGGACAACAGACAAGAGTGGCAAGCACACAATGGAACAAACTCACAGAACACCCAGCATTAGATGCTGACTTGAAGATTATCTTTGTGCGGGCCCCTTTTCTCTTGGCCTTCAGTTCCCCACACAACATAACAAATTGTCCTCAGCTCTTCCTACCTATAGGGTTCACAGGACAAAATCCAGACTGGGAATGAAATGTACCCTTTTTTTTTTACAGGTATTTATATACCGCCAACAATTTACACAGTTCTTTACATACTGCACATTCACATTCCCTGCCTTCAAGGAGCTTGCAATCTAAGATCCCTACCTCACATACATACATACATACATACAAGGGCCAATTTAGACAGGAGCCAATAAACCTCCCAGCATGTCTTTGGAATGTGGGAGGAAACCCATGCAAGAACAGGGAGAATATGCACACTCCTTGCAGATTGTGTCCTGACTGGGATTCAAACCGTGGCTGCCAGAGCTACGAGGCAGAACTGCTAACCACTAAGTCCCCCTTGGCATTCAGGGCCCATTCATATCAGGGGGCATATGTTATGGTCCATATAATGCACATGCTGGTGTGCATTGGAGCGGAATAATGCATTGTTACAATACATGGCAGTGGTTACTTTTTGTCTGCTTTTTTTAAAAGCTGAACTCCAGGAATAAATATGTATGTATACCTGCATTGGTCCAGCTTGGCCCAGTGTAAATAAACATATTTTATACCAGGTAGGCCCACAGAAATCCTGGAAAACTACTACAGTGCTTTATGATGATCTTTTGGGTCTTGCTACTGGTGCTGTGCTGAGCAACTTCCCCACTGTGGTTCGCTTGGTCTGCCATTCAGAGGACGCCTAGTATTTTATCAGTGAATACTAGGTATTTTCTGATTGGATGAGGGGTGGTGATGACCCTTGTGTTTTTACACAGAGGAAACGTCACTCAACACATTGGCAGTACAGGACCAAGAAGATCGCTACAAAGCACTGTAGTAGCTGTAGCCAACCTGGTGAAAAAATGAATGTATGTTTACATTGGGCCAAGCTGGACCAAGATAGGGATACAAAAACATTTGTACCATCCTTAACCTCCCTGGCGGTCTGATTTTTCCCAATATTTCTTGCTTTTTTGGGTCTATTTTCTTTTCAGATTTTTTTTTTTAATTTCCCGCTGGCTCCGCCCCCCTGCGGCGCAGCTGCTCGCAAGGGATGGAACCCGGAAGATGGATGCCGGCATTGGCCGGAGGACACAGCGCGGCTTGTTGGGAGAAGGTAAGTGAAGCGCATGGAATCCCGAGTGTGGCACGGGGTTACTGCTTTTGGTACTGAAAATGAACCCCGAGCCACACTCGGTATTACCGCCAGGAAGGTTAAACTTCATGCAAATGTCACAAAATGGCTCTTCATTCAACTCTATGCCCAACAGTGCATTGCGACGTGCTGCTGTGCATTTACACTTATTTTTGTGTCAATGCGACAGGTCACTTGAATGTCATGCTGATCTTGTGGCTTCAATACTTTTAGCCTCTTGCCCAGTCCAAGGATGCAGATAAGGACTTCAGATTTTGTGGAATGAATAGGGAATAAAATGGAGCAAAGAAACTTAAAATAAACTACATAATCTGACTGGTAACTTTGGTAAACCGTCCCACTTCCCATTCAATTTTCCAGAAATGCCACCCATTGATATTCTGCCTCCAGCAGTGGATTCAAATGAGGACTAATCTATTAAGCCTCTGATTGGTTGCTCTGTACACTACGAACACCTGGGACACATTATAACGATCTTCTGTTCACATCTTAGCTCAATAAATAATCTGTTCTAATGTTGGCATTAACCTTTTACGCTATGCATTTCCAGGGTCTGATCATTAGGAATATTTTTACCATCATCACCAGGGTGTCTTTGATGTGATACAGGCAACAGAGCTTCACTTCAGTCACTGCAGACACACTGCTTTGCATAATCTCTCTACTCTGGAGGAAAGGTGAGAATTGGACAGAAATTCTCATTACTTATAAGAGACTGAGGCCTGAACATCATGAAAGTTAACTGTTTACCTTACATTTCAGCCCAACCTTATAGAGACAATGGGCCTTATTTAGTCAAACTAATTCAAGTGCAATGCCTCTATTGATCAAAGCAACCAGTAGATATGTGAAATTATATTTTTTAAGCTCACTAAATTCTATCCAGAGCACATGATAGCCTAACGAAAATCTGTTTATTATTTTTAAAAGGACCAGAACTCTAGAAGTCAAAGGGAAGCGAATCATTAAAATCAGCTCACTCCATTCTTAAGGCTAGTAGGCAAGGGATTCTCAAACAAAGTGCATAGGGAGTTCGGCACTGCCAGGGCGGACATGCACCAATGCAAACACATATTTTAAAAAAGAATGTGAGGAAAGTCTTCCAAAGGGTAAACATGTTTTGGTGACAACTTTCCAAGAGGGGTTGTACCCTCCTTTGGAGCGCTCTCCTGATACTTACTGCTATGCCTCTAGGACAGTTAGAGCAAGAAAATTTCCCCCAAGGTTCAGAGACAGAAAACAAAACTAAACAAAAAGAAAATAAGTTGCTCGACTTTTTAGAAGGTCCATCAAATTATCACTAGCTTTGGTTAGGCAGCTCTCCACAAACATATATACAGTCTAATGAGAGCAACAAACAAACATGCAAGGGTCCAAAGTTTTTCATGATAAAATTGGTTCAAAGCAACAAAAACAAAAAGCGACAAACAAAAAAACTCCCCCTTTATCAGGGTTCAGGAATTTTGGCTGTGCCAAAATAGACTTGTCAGTGACATACAGCAAGAAAGAATAGAACAGGAACTATGTACATGTGAGACGTTTTCATGCTAACATTGCTCATAATCGTGGACATGTGTGTGGACGAAGATGTGCACGTTTGCACGCAAAACACTGCACATGTAGATTGGCGTGCGTGCACCCACAACTAATCGTGGTAAACTCACATCCTGCATACAGTTAGTGCTGAGAGTTCTCCAGCTGGTGTCCAGTTCCCGATTCCTGATTTCTCTTGTATGACCCAGCTTGATCCTCTAACTCTGCTACTCTCCGCCTGACCCTGACCTCGGCCTGTTCCACTATTCTGCCTCTTGTCTGCTGATTTGGTACCGCTTATCCTGCACAGCTTGACCTTGGTTTTTCCTGGCCCAGCTACTGCCTACCAATTCTGCACCTTACCAGCTTGGCTCTGGCTCTGTTCATTCACTCCTGTATCCTGCATACGTCTGGCTGACTACCTGCCTGGTGTTCCACTCTGGTGTCTTTGTCTCAAGTGGACTTATGAGTCCACTTGAAGTGAACAATTACCTCTTTGTTTGCACAAATAGAAGAATTGCTGTTCCTAAACTCCCTCAATTGATCTGAAGCATACAGGAGCAATATGGTGGTTCCACTTAATTAATGTGAATACTAAATAGTCTATTCTAGCATTAGTTTTTCCCAAAATAATTACATGACACAAGGAGCAAAGCTTGTATAATGGGGTGTCATCATACATATGTGTATAGGGCATTGTGATGTCTAAACATGACCCTGATACTCTAAGGTAGTATTTCCAATTCTATATGTTACCAATCAAAAACAATAAAAAATTGTCTGCATTAAGAACCCTGGATTAAATTGTGAAGCTATGTGATTTGATTTTCTGCATGTCTTAATAAATTGCATTAAAGGGGCTTTACAACACTGCCATATGCTCCACCCTGTCTTTTTCATTTGTGCCTTCAAAAAGACAAACAATCAATCCCAAGAAAAGATTGTTTGGCAAGTCATAATTTGCCAAAGTATGCTCAATGACATATGCTAGCTTCAAAACTGGAAGCTGGGCTCAAATCAACAACTCGCAGCCTAAAATTCAGGATGGAATACAGAGCAACAATTAAAACCCTAAAAGCTCGATGGTTTTCTGCAGCACAGAGGCAAGGAGCCAAGATCTGGCATGTGTAAGTTGGAAGTGACACACCTGCTTGAAATTACGGCAATTCAATTGCAGCTTTGACTGTCATGGCTTGCCGAAAAAAAAAGCTCCCGAGCAGAATACCTTCAGCAGTTTTACTTCTAAATGTGTGCAAATGACAGACAAAATCTGCAGGAAATGAACATTAACTCCACTTTGGATGTCATCCTAATCGTCATATCCCTAAATTCGCATTCACGTCTTCTTCCACCTGTTTCGCAGCATGGCCTGCGTGTGAAATTAAAATACCTCTGTATATTTGAGTGTAAATGTAGTTCTGGCTTTCAATGACATTCAGTTGCATAACTAAGACATGATGGTGCTTGCTTTATCAAGATGATGTCACGATCACTGAATACTGTCATTTCCTTCCTTTCTGAATTCTCATTACTTTTTTTTCTTAAAAAACCAGCAGGACAAAAGAGAGAGTGATTTAGCTGTATTTTGTGTTTTTGTTGCGTGTGGCAACAATTTTATCTGACTGAAATGATTGCATCTTATTTTCCAGAACAATGCATGTTCATCAGTGCTGAGCACTCAGCAAGATTGTGTGATGATTTCTGGTTTCGTTGAGGTGAACACGTGAACAGGTTTTGAGAAAATAAATAACTTTCCTTTTAGTTTTTAACTCGTTAGGAAACGCTTAAAGAGTTAGTTCAACTTTGCAGTAAAATGTTGCATTTATTCCAGCATCCCCAGTACATTAAAAAAACACCGCTCAGGGTCTGAAAAGGAAGCTTTTTTTCAGTGGCACACCTGTAGGTCCTACATAGCCTCTGCCAACCATGTTAAAAAAAATCCCAGGTAAGTGACCCTCCGCCCCTTCCTCCAATATTGCCTAGGAGGCAGAATGCACCGGATGTTGGAAGCATGCCCCAAGAACCACATGATTGAGCTCTTTGGCTTGTTCAAAACCTGCACATTTGCAATATGATCTCTCTCTCTCCTTCTGTTTCAGCAGCGGTTGAGCTCAGCACACTGCACATGAGCGGGTTTTGAACTTGCCAGACTGCTTGTACTTGCAGTTCTTTTGGCGCACTCAGGGTGTCCCCATAATGAGGCAGCCTGAGGTGGTTGCTGCAGGTGGCATCTCATTGGGGGGCAACAGGTGTGGGGGTGGCAGCCACAACAACCTGTGACACTCTATTCAGCTTCCCACCCAGGACACTAATGTCACTAGTTACCAGGATCTGAGCCACTGGATTTGAGCATCCAAAACCCCCAGCCACCCTCAAGAACGACCATTCACTGACAGCATTCCCCCAACTGACCTCCCCCTTGAACGACAATTCACTCACAGCAATCTCCCTCCCAAGCGGAGAACAACCATTGACTGGCAGAAGCCCCCCGACCGGAACTACTATTCACTGACAGCACCACTCAACCCAACCCTCAACTTCTGCCACTTCAGGACAGCCCCTGACACACTTATAACATCCAGCACATCCTGAAACCAATGCTGAAACATGGAAACATGGTGGGAGGGTCATCTATCAAGGGGTTTTTCTGACAGACTTAGGAGAGGTGATGCATGGCCTACAGGTATGCCATTGAAGAAAAAAAGTTATTTTTCAAAAGCTGAGGAGTTTTTATCAATGTATTGGGGACTCTGGAATGCATGGGAAAATGTACTGTAAGGGTGAACTATCCCTTTAATACCTTGTCTATGTCCCTCTTTGGGAAGATCTATCCTCATTCTGTCTGGGTCACAGAGTGAAAAGCAAACAGCAAGTGATGATGGTCTTTCCAGCTGGGACAGCAAAAATCCTTTTTTGTTGAGCGGTGAATCATTAGAACTGTTTTGGAAACAGTAGAAAAGAGTTAGGTTCTCTGTCAGGTTTTCATTGCTATCTGTGTCTTCCTGTCCCTGGGACACCTGTACGCTTATATCCTGTACTAGAGTCACAAGAGCAACAAATGAAGGAAAATCCTCCCAGGGAGGGAATAATTACAGCAATAAAAATGTGAAGGAAAATTCAACTTTTCTCTACTCAACCATTTATGTAGCAGCGGGGGTAGGAGTAAAGTGGATGACAGCTCTGCAACCAGATTGTTCCATTCATCTCAAAGGCATTGCTTGCAGAGGATAAGCTGATCTGGATAACCACTGAAGACCAGCTTAAAAAGTGTATTTCCACGTTTGCAGTCAAATTTGAGAAAATTCCTCTATATGTTTGTTATGTGTTCCTATTCACACAGCACACAAATCTTTTGTATGTTTTTTTGCAGGCAACATGGCTGATTCCAGGATTTTCTCAGCCCCTTCACAGTGATGAGTCCTAATAGAAAGACTTAGGAGTGAAATTTGAGGACTGGGTTTATCTGATAAGCTTCATTAACATACATGGACATTCCAGCTCATACCCCTCTGAGCCCCTTTGAACATTTCAACAAAACCCCAACCCAAGTAAAAGCAATTTAAACTGCAAGAAGCATTTTTTTTTTTAGTTTATGCTACGTGAATGGGAACATGTAACAAATATAAAATAGGTGTTGTCCTAAATTGGCTGGGAAAGTATATTAAACATCTTGGTTGAAGAGAGAAAAAACATCTATAGAGAACTAAGTATGTTGAAATGTAAAGACTTAAACACAAGGGCAGACTTTGTAGGTACCCAAACCACCAATTAAAATTTTAATATCTCAATTTATTGAAAAAATCATATAAAAACACACTTATTTAAAAAAACATCAAAAACATCTTGTGTCCACCAGTTATTTTTGTCATAGTTAGTATATTCCCTCCCAGTGGCAAAAAACCCACTTTACAGAATATTTGTATTATTCACACCCACATTCACAGTGCTCAAAGAGTTTCACGGGAAAAAAATGCTTCATCAGGAGCAAACTATATGTAAAACAGGTATATCCATTTGGACCGGACCATGATTCAACATTTGAAAACATCCATTTGAGTAAGCCTGTTACGTACCTTCTGAGAGACCGGATGTGAGAGGAGGCTTCCCTTGCACCTTGTTTCCTGGGAGACTCTGAGGATGGGAACAGAGCCCAGAGGGACAACAAGTGGCAGGAGTGCCATTGGTGTTGAGCACTGTGCAAGCCGCAATCCGATGAGACGAGCCGAGGTCAATATCCGAGCGGGCAATCCAGGTACAAAAAGGGTTAGGCAAAAGAGTGGTCAAATAACAGTTCCGAGGTCAAGGCAGGCAGAAATCAAGGTTAGTCAAGGAAGTCCGGGTCACAAGAATCAGGCAAGCTTTCATGAATCACAGGAACAAGGAATAGCTGATGATAAACCAGCAACATGGTGGTACCTTCGCTGAGTTTACATAGGGGAGGTGATGTCACTTCCTATGCGCCGCTATGGCACGTTTCTGTGCTGGTAATCCACCGCTTATGCGCATGCGCGGATTGGCGCATCCCCGAGTAGTGCGGGAACTCGCAGTTCGGGCATGCGCAGATGGCGGGGATCCGTTACAAAGCCAGAGAATCACACACCTGGGTGGGCGTTTTTTCATGCAGATGCCCCAATTGTATCGGCTTGAGACTGTGTATATATATCTCTATCCTGAAAAGGGGCCACTTTAATGATTATTCATATATATGAACAGATCACTCCACAGTGGGCTTTCCACTAGTTAGTTGAGCTCAAAGAGGTCATACAGTCCTATTCAATACACATTAGGGTGTGTGATATCCATGGGTCCAACCCTATAGTATTGATGGTGTCCAAACGCACCCAGGGTGGGTTCCCAGTCTGGCTACTTCACCTATTGGCAATAAAGTCATGTTAAGTATGTTGAAAGAAGAAACTAAATCAGTAAAATGAGGAAGAAGTATCCAACCTCATGGGACACTAGCAAAAAAACTGAAGCATGGCAGCTAGAGGTTGTACAGGAGCTGGCCTTCAAGATTTGCCTTGTCTGTTTGCCAGTGTCCACCTCCTGTTGGAAGTTGCACATAACCCATCTGTCCAAGAATTGCTACATTCCTGTGTCCCTCATTAGACTATAAAAAAAAGTATTTGGTGATTTCCGTAGCTTCCTATTTCAAAAGATTAAAACATATTTTCCACAAGAGTTCCTTTTTGACACATCTCAACTTCTTCTATCACCTTTTTTTTTTTTTAAAGGCCTATTGAAAATCTAAACTCTGATCTACTTATAGTATTAAACATTTTTAACAGTGATGTGCTGAATTGAATTTTCCCCGTAAAGCCACATTTTTAAACCTCTTTTTTTATTTAGATAGATAGAAATATTGCATCACATAATATTAAGAACAATTCATATTGCTGAAAAGTAAAAACACCAAAGCAATATAAAACTGCTGAAAGCCTCTATTATTAATACTACAATATTCCGGGTTCCTATGCAAGATTGCATTACTGAAATAATACCACATACAAGCGAAAGAATGCAATTTGAAAGAAAGATAGATCTACCTGTTCCGTTTTGTGCGAGAATGGGTTTATTAGCATTTAAATTACAGGACAGGAGAAAGTCCAGAGTTGACTTTTTAGATTTTCATCACAAAATATGGGTTAAAGCCTTCAGAATTCGACAAGCTAAATATTAACTGTCGGCAGAAATATCAAAATTTCCTTTTGTGGATGGATTAGAACTCAGACAGATGGCAGACAATGTAATGTTTAAATGGAGCTTCGGTGAAATAAAAAAGGAAAATAACCTTGTTAAAGAGAAATTATAGTGTATTTTCAGTGTGTACACATTTTGAGTTATAATCCTTCTGTGTAAAGCTCAAACAAAAGAAAATATTAGGACCCCTGGTCATTTGTTCTATACATTTATTTTTTTGCTGTCCATGTCCTCAGAGAGCTTGATGAAGGGACCCTGTGTGGTCTTGAAAGCGCTTATTCATATGACAAACAACATTAATTAATGAAGCTTTCGATATCCTAAAAGGACTGGTGTTCTGGTGACATTTTTACAATTCTACGTTTTTCAATCGCACCGCAATGCAGGGCATTGTGATAGCGCATGTTACATAGTAAGTGAGGTTGAATAAAGACACAGGTCCATCAAGTTCAACCTTTGTGTGTATGTGTGTGAGTTGTGCGTGCGTGTGTATACCAGTCCCTGTGTGAACTAGAAGTTAAAAGTACCTGTATGTTATGGTCTCTTAGGACGGTATTGTTGGAACTTCTTGCACAGCCTCACAGAGAAACACAAGCACAGTCTGATATGCATGATGCGCATGGTTCGAAACAGGAAGGAAGCCACAGCTTTATTTTCTATCTTATTCAATACAACAGAGTATATACCATAGATATAACAGAACAGTGCCACCTAGTGACCAAAAATGTATACTGCTGTAGTTGTTGCTATAAACACAGCAATGTGTTATCTAACAGGTATCTAATTGATTTTTGAATGATTTAATGTTCTCTGTTGATAGCACTGCAGAGAGTTCCAAAATGTAACTGTTCTAACTGAAAAGAAGCCCCTACGCCCTTTGTAGTGGCACGGACAATCCCATTGCAGTCAGGATGTGCATTTGGGGTGCCATTCAAATGAATGACAATGCAACATACCTTCTGCAAATCTGCGATCTGTGCGATTAAGGAACAGATTCTAAATGTCAAAATCAACACACAAAAGTGTTTTCGTTCCCCAAGTCCACAACGTCAATTGGATCTATATGTGTGTGCATAGCCATAAACAAGTTTAAACCAGTGCTGTAAAGCATTTGTATGAGACAGAGAGAATTCACACACACACACACACACACACACACACACACATCATACTATATATAACATTTACAACTTATTTGTTATAATATCTATTTTGATTCCAAGTGACTTTAGATGACGTAACTCATAAATCGGAGTTTGGTGACATCATCACACTAGGTAGGTGCCAGGACGGGCGATCTGAGCAGGACTAGGTACAATTGCAATGCCATGTGTTAAAGAGTTCAACAAGCACGGCCATTGTACACATATGTTGGGTGCACTAAGCAATTTAAGTGCTTTGATCTGTTTATATATCAGTGAAGGAAAAGTAAAAGGAGTTTATTGTCTATCCCTATAAAAGGAAACAGACTTGTCTGACCTTAACTTCAACCTTAAGGTCCATTTTCAAAGGTGAGCAATATTCCAATACAGGGCAGAGATCTCTGGTCAGTGGTGGTTGATGCTGTATGGTGGAGAGAGCACTGGTCAATGGTTATTGATATATGGTGGAGAGAGCACTGGTCAATGGTGATTGATATATGGTGGAGAGAGCACTGGTCAATTGTGATTTATATGGTGGGGAGAGCACTGGTCAATGGTGTGATTTATATGGTGGGGAGAGCACTGGTCAATGGTGACTGATATATAGTGGAGAGAGCACTGGTCAATGGTGATTGATATATGGTGGAGAGAGCACTGGTCAATGGTGACTGATATATGGTTTAGAGATCTATGGTCCATGGTGATTGATATATGGGGAAGAGAGTACTGGTCAACAGTGACTGCTATATGGTGGAGAGAGTACTGGTCAATGGTGATTGATATATGGTGGAGGGAGCTCTGTGAGAAGAAAGTACTATAATTTTTTTTCACTGTGGAGAAACACAGGGGTCTATTCACAAAGCTGCCGAAGGATCTGGCCGTAGCTTCGGCCGATCCTTACAGTTTTGGAATCAAAGCAGATCGGTTGTTATTACGAATACGTTGGACATGTTTTGTATAGTGGGATAGATTGGGCTTTTTTGTGTATAAACTCACTTTGTCACATACATGAGCACTGTTTTAAAATTATTAATTGATATGGAAACATATAGACCAGTGGCGTAACTAGTGACCTCAGGGCCCCATGCAAGAATCCATGAACTAGTTCCGCCACTGATATAGACACAATTGAAGTTTGGGGAACAAAAACACTTGTGTGTGTTGATATTGACACTTAATGAGGTTTTTTAAGAAGTGTAAACATGTACCGGTATATGTTTGGTTTTATTTTATTTTGGGGGTGCTTGTGGCTTGTAAATATTGAATTTGATGGTAGGTAAGTGCAGTTACTCTTTAACTTTTAACCCTTTCGCTGCCAAGGACGTACGGAGTACGGAGCTACAAAAGTGCTTCCAGCTGGCCAGCTCAGTATGCCGTACGGACCTAGCATCTACAGTTCTACTATAAGCTGATGGTCGCTTTAGCGACCATCAATGGAAGGTTGTACCAAATATGTATTATCTCCCCTCAGGCCACACAACTGGACCAAAAACGTCAGTGATTAGCTAGGCTGGATAAATATATAAACTCATACATTGGTACCTCTCACACTAACTACTGGAGACCATTCAAAAGCAGCAGGCAGAAAGAGCTTAGGAGAACCCTATGGAGCACAAAAAAATTAATATATGCAAAGATCAGGCTGACTACAGCCAAAGGCGTAGCTAGAAACCTCAGGGCCCCGGTGCAAGAAACCATTAAGGGGCCCCCAACCCCCCACCGCCATGGTACCGTGTGGTTAACAGGAAGGCTGCTGAGGCCCCAGCAAGCGCTGGACCTCAGGCAGCTGCTTCAGTTTAAAAATGTAGTGCTAGTGTTCTGTCGAGAACGCTGACCCAGTATCTGCGCTTGCACACAGACGGGATTAACAAGGAAACAGGCATTTATTTACAAAGTGTTAGTGTGTAATTGTTAATTGTGACCGTTAATAATATGCCATGCATGGCAGTAAACAATGAATGGCATATTATTAACAGTCCCGGTCGCCAGTGACTACAGCATAAGCCCTCATTCACACGAGTAACAGCCGGCCCGTACAGATCCATGCTCCATGCATGGCCGTATCGGGGAGCTCCTGGGAAGGACAGGTGCTGCGTGTGATTTGAACACAGCAGCCTGTTCTTCTCTATCAGAGTATGTGACGGGTACGCTGCCCTACGCTCACCCTAACTGCACATCCGTGCGGGTGCGGGTGTACGTACTCGTACACAGACAGAATGGATCCCGTCTGCGTCCAAGCAGGGACACACCTGTCCTTCCCGGGAGCGGCCTGATACGGCCGCGCACGCCGCACGGATCTGTACGGGCCGCCTGTTACTCGTGTGAAGGAGGGCTTACAGCAAAATTACACTAAATTTAGCTAGGGACACTCCAGGTAAAGGCAAGGTCCTGACAGCCATCAAAATGATTAATTATCTATCAAAGTGTTTTACTGTACTAAACCTTTCATCCATTCTCTAATTTGCTGTATTAGTCATTTTGGAATAATGGAATTTGGTATAATGGAAAAGTAGCATTGGGGAAAAAAAAACTTATGGGATTAGCCAATCATTTTTTGGTGTATTAATTCTTTATGATATGTGTAACTGGGGGACATAGCAGAAATGTTTCCCTTGCCCACATACTTTGTGCTATAATGTGTCCCTCTTTCTCAGAAGGTTTGGAGGCATGTGCAGGAGCTGCTTCCTGAGCTTGGGCCAAAATACCTCAATGTATCTGCAGGGGAAAGTAATCTGCGAGAGCTTTCCTGAAGCAGTGGGAATCCCTGGGTGATGTGAGAAAAAGGTAAAAGTCCATGCCTTCAAAATAAAATTAAAAAAAAAAAAAAAGAGTACAGTTCCACGTTAATTCAGAAATGAATGTGTCAATTTATTTTTCTGCTATTGAAGCAAGATTTTAGAATAACAAAAAACAGTGAAAGACCAGCAAAAGTATCGTGTTAGTAGCCACCAAAAAAAAAATGTTTGAATAAACCAGCATATATATTACCATTTGTAATGATACTCGGTGAACTGGTTCCTTCTACAATTTTCACAGCTGAGTGAACAGTCTAATGGATACGTTCACCTCGGTTTTCAGCACACCCATATTGTTTTCTTTAACAATTGTCGCATCAGTTTGACAGTTCTTTTACTAGAACGTTTGAAGTATAAATGAAACCAACATTTCTCGGTAAGCCTCAACACTGACCCATTTTAAACAAGAAAATGCACCTGTCATGTGGAAAATCTTGTACTTTGTACAGATAAGCAACACTTAAATCCAGTTGGTGTCAACTTATGAGGTATAGGGGACCTAAACTGAGACCCCGTGCATTACCAAACGGCCTCACATAATGTTCAGTATATGTATTGCTAGAAATGACTTTCAGAGACTGCAGACATATGGAAGATGGTTAGATACTGCAGACATGTTACAGGTTTAGTTGGAGACTGGAGACATGCTGCAAAAGACAATGAGAGACCAGGGACATTTTAAGTGAGGTTAGCAGAGATCATTGTTATTACCCCTATATGAATCAATGCTTACAAGTCCGACCCAGAACCCCTCACCCTGCTTGGCGAGAACCCTGAATACAAGGTGACCTTAATGGGACCACCA
>NW_017306416.1:1698738-1710955 GCF_000935625.1 Nanorana parkeri
TTAGGAAACATTATATTAATTATATTAAATATATTAAAACAGTAGATTCTATTGAAATAAGACATGAATGCTTTTTTTTTGATGGTATGAAAGCCTAAAGCAGTGTACATAGTTTTTCTCTATCATCATGTGTTTGATAACAGTTTAGGCAGCCTTACTGCAATGCATATTTTGATAAAACGAGCCCGTTTCTTAAAATCAAATGTCTTGCCAAAAGATGTAGCCTTTTTAAAGCTTAAATCAGTTTGAATTGATTCTTGGTAAAAAAGAAAGCCCCCTTCTAAAAAATCCAAATATTCCAAGGCTTGAAATCAATAGCTGACAAGTTCACTACTGACAACCGGTCAGCCATTTTGTCACTCAGCTGTCATTATTCATCTGTCCTGATTTTAATCTCTCTCTCTCTCTCTCTCTCTCTCTCTCTCTCTCTCTCTCGTTTTAACTTTAATAGTCTTTAAGCTATGGCAGAATAAAATTCGTCACACAAAGGTTCCAGATGCCCCGCTCTTGACACCTCTTACAGCAGATTTCCAGGGGGGGCTTATAGCTTCCAAGGCCACATGCCTGGCAGTGTTCCCAGTTCTACATACTTCCTTGTCATGGTAAAGACCTCTCTATACCATGGACTTGTTACTAGCCCACTAGTCTACTAGCTCACTGAGGTCTACTACCAGAGCGCCCCCCCGCACGCTCAGCTCCTTGCAACCAGAGATGTCAGTAAGCTGGGCAGGAAGCCACAAAGAGCATCACAGGTGCTAAGAGCTCTTAACAACCTGGGATGCTGTGGTGCCCATCTGCCACGCTCCCTAACACATGGCCACCCCCCAATCAGGGTGCCTCTTTATAAGGACTGTCCGGGCAGCCAACACTGAAATAAATTAGGGGGAAGATGTAACAATCTCATGTGACACCCAAGACCTCTCACAAGGGTGGAGGTCACATGCTCATCATCAGTACCAAGTATTGTAGCTGGTTATGGAAATGAAAGAGCAGCAAAGGAGCACTGGTAAGGTAAGTATAAAGGGGTTGGGACTTTGAAGATACATGGTCATTTTGCCCTACATTGGCAAGGTGACAGTGCCTCTTTAAAGGCATAGAAGAAAGCAATAGTGTTTCTATATATTGTTTTCTGTGCCTGGGCAAAACACTAAACACTAATTGTATTTTAGCTGCTGGAGTCCTTGAGCCTCCAGCAATAAAAGAAACCATAGGAAGAGGCCAGTGGCGTAACAAACGCCATAGCGACCCAGGCGGCCGATATGGGGCACAGTGGGGCCCGGACAGATGTCGAGGGGGCTTCCTGGGTCGCTATTGGCATCCTCTGCTGGTGGCTTTCACTGGCGGCTCTGAAGAGGAACATGCTGCTGTTCAGATCACTGACAGTATCATCTGTGCAGCAGCGCGTTCCTCTCCACAGCCGCTGCTGAGTCAATGAGAGTCAGCAGCGGCAGTGGAAGAGGCCGGACCCGGCAGTGGAGGAGGCGGAGCCCGTGGTTGACAGCAGGTGAAGAGGCGGGGCCGGCGATGGGGGAGGAGGTGGGGCCCATCAGCGAGCATGGAGGAAGAGGAGGCGGACAGGTAAGGAGTGCGACCAGCCTACCCGAGGGTGACCCTGCAGCAGTGGCGGACCTGGTGCAAGATTATATCTTGGGCCCACCTCCCAAGATTGGGGGTGGGGCGGGAGCAGATCACACTGGCCTCCGCCCCCCCCCAGCGGTCTCTAATATTGCAGTAGCGTGTTGGAACCAGCAGTCTTTAATGTTGCATTAGCATGCTGGACTTACCTGAGACCCTGCAGAGCACATCATAGGTCCTGTATAGCCCACCTGAGACTCTCTATGGAGGGCTCTGCAGGGTCCCAGGTGGGCTGGTCTGGTTGTCGGGATCCCTTTGCCTGTACCTCCTCCCAATTCTTCTTACCTGCTGCTGCTGCTGGGGCCAGCCTCCTCCACCCCCTTCCCTGTCACCTCTGCCATGCCGGCCCGGTACAGTTGATACCCATGTAAGGGGCCCCCCAGACCCCTCACATGAGTACCAGCCATACCCCCCTGATGGCGGTGTTCTATCAAAGGTTGTGACTACGTTAGAATGTGTGACCGTTTTAACGTAATCCCGCCCAGTTTTTCGGCGGTGGAACGTGTGACCGCCAATAGGTGAAGCATTCCAGTGCTTTCCCAGCTGTTCCAGGGCAGATCGGCATCGCAAATCGCATGTGCGGGAGAACAGATCCGCCCTGATCCCTGACTGCGATCTCACATTCTACTGCACTCACAAAGTCGGATAGAAGTGACATTTCAGGACTGATCAGCTGTTCCAGGGCAGATCGGTTCTCCTGCACATGCGATTTGCGATGCCGAATAACACCGGGACCCTGCACTGCCCCATATTGCAGGAGCAGACCCCACTGAGGCTGTGGGGGTGCCCAGGACCGGACCCCACTGGGCTCCCCCACAGCCTCAGGCCCAGGTGCGCCGGCACCTGCTGCACCGGCGGTAGTTCCGCCACTGCCCTGCAGAGCCCACCAAAGGCTCTCTAGGGTGGGCTCTGCAGGGTCACCCTCAGGTGGGCTGTGTGGGATCTCAAGTCGGCTCTGCAAGTGGTATAACTAGAAATCACAGGGCTCCATACAAAATTTTGCTATGGGGCCCTGTGATTTCTAGTTACGCTCCTGGAAGAGGCTCTTCATTCTGCAACTACTGGGATGGCCATGGTGGCAATTCGTGAAACAGAGAATCCAGATATGCATCTGTTCAGTAAAAATGCCCCCCAGTTTGCAATTTTTCTTTTAACGTGAATCATGTTCGTCATAAAGATTATTTCACTCTGAAGTTGAAGAATACCAAGCTCCAGCAAGCTACCTCAATTCCCAATTACATTTATAGCGAAAAAAATATACATTTTATTGTCCTCATAATTTATATTTTGTTTCCATAGCTACTAATAGTTATTTATTCATAATGCCAACATTTAGCAAAGTTCTTTTTGTCAATTTAAGAACAGACGCTTCCATGTTGTCACATATGAGGACATTAACAGTCTGAGAGAACAATGACAATAAGTGACAGCTGTGTCAAGAGAAGAACATAACTATAGTAAACATTCATCATGAATGCCGGGGAGAAAATGTACCAAAAAGATGAGTACAAAGTTCTAAACACTTTAATGAATTACATTGTATAGAGTTATAAGTATGCTACAAGTGGAACCATTTTCAACAATGAGAGGGCTTAACAATTATACATTTTGAAGGCTAAGTCCATCCAGGAATTATATTTTCACTCACCGACTTTTTACATATCTTACAAATAGTCACTGTATTTTTTGCAAATTTGCGTCCACCAATTAATATTACAATTACTGTATCCAGGGACTTAACTAGAAATCACACGGCCCCTATAGCAAAATTTTGTATGGGGCCCTGTGATTTCTAGTTACACCCCTTGCAGAGCCCACCTGAGAGTGACCCTGCAGAGCCCACCATAGACTTTCTATGGTGGGCTCTGCGGGGTCTCTGGGGGGGCTAGTCACACCCCTGCAAACCTCTGACCTGTCAGCTTCGATCCCTGTCAGCCTTCTCCACCGGTGGGCCCTGCCTCCCCCTTGATCACCGGCAGGCCCCACCTCCTCCTCCACCGCCACCTGGCCTCTTCCTCCTCCTCCACCACCGCCAGTCCCCAGCTTGCGGTCACTGACTCAGCAGCAGCTGTGAGGAGGAATGTGCCACTGCACAGATCACTGACAGGTCATCAGTAATCTGAATAGCGGTGCGTTCCTCCTTTTATCCGATTATTTTCATGGAATAATACAGAGAAATTATAAGTGAGCGGCATTTTACACTTCTGTGAACTTCTCTTGCTTTCAACCAAGACTGGATGTAAATCATGCATAACCCTGGGCCATTTTGATTATGCCACCACAACAACAACAACATAAAAAAAATACAAACTTTTTTTGATAGTCAGCATTTTCATATTGCTAAATATGTCCTACTTGACCCCATGCAACATTGTTTGGACATGGCCATAGGCCACACAGACACTGAGAACTGCATTGTGGGAAGGGGAAGGCAGGTGGACGTTTGCCCATGTCTGGATTTTTTTTTTTTTTTGACAGGGCTGAGAAAGTGACATTAAGGCTAATTCCCCTCCCCTTCTCCCCCAGTGCTACAATAAGGACTTACCTTAAATTATGCCTCTTAATCCGATCTTCTTCTTTCCTGTAGTTTTTTGCTGTCCCTCCAGCGCTGGGGTGCAGGTCTCCGATCCAGTGTTGACTCCTCTGTCCTGCTCTTCGCTCGTGTCCCATGGTGTCTGTGCGGGTGCACGATGCTCCATAGACTTACCTTGTGTCTCTCCTCAACTCCCGGCCAACGTTCTAAACTGCGAATGCGCCCCCCTGCGAGTTTGGAGAAGGCAGGAGAAGTGAACAATCTAGGACAACACTGCTGATCTGAAAACATTCTCCAATTCAGCTCACTTTCCATTTCAGCTATGTTGTCCTAGCTGAGGGGTAGCAAACCTCTGGCCCTCCAGCTGTGGTGAAACTACAAATCCCATGATGCATCTCTCTTCGGGAGTCATGCCTGTGGCTGTGAGAATCTTGCAATGCCTCATGGGATTTGTAGTTCCATCACAGCTGGAGGGCCGGAGATTTGCTACCCCTGTCCTAGATTGTTCCCTTCTCCTGCCTTCTCCAAACTCTTCACCCTTTTGTGAATTGACCTGTAAATATCATCAGCATTAATAATACTATGAAGCAGAAATGTGGCAAACAAAGATATACCAATATATCAATAATGGAAACTTTGGCACCGACTTCCATTTCATCAGATTACTGGCACCAAAAAAAATCAGAGCCAAATGTCTGCCAAAGCAAATGATGTGCATTTTTTGTAGGCTCAAACGGAGCTCAATCAGAAGCTGAGGATGCTGGCACCTAGAGGTATTTATTTTGTTGGTAAGAGCTCAGCAAGACTGTAACAAATTGACAGCTTTCAGTTAAAAAAAAAAAATCTTTTTGAGCTTCAAATGTTTTTTTGTGTTTATATGTGTTATTAAATGTTGTGTTTTGCCTGGCAAGCTTTAAATGGAACTGTAATAGTTTTAGGTGAGTTTTTTTTTTTCTGGAAGTTTACAAGTAATAACATGGTTTATAGAACTTTTTTGAGTTATTTGCATTAAATCTTCATTTTGCAATTAGTTATTTACAGGAAGGCACGTTCATGATGCTCATTTTGCAGAACATGCCGCGTTAATAATATAGTCCAGCACTAGTCTTATGCTTTCCAGTTGACTGTGTAATACACTAATTAAATTAGCATTTTCTGTTTTCTTTCTAGCTATACATGTTAAATAGATCAGCTTAATAATAATTTGTTTATCGTGTGCAAATGTTGTGACGACATATGCATACAATATTTTATATTGTCACAACATTCATCGGAGTCACTATGTCACCAGGAGTTGCAGCCAACTAGCAGGAAGCACAGATGCAGAAGTGATACAAAGGGCAAAGTCAAAAGACTGGTAGTCTGAGTAGATAGCAACGTTCAAGTATGGTCCAATAGTTCACAGAAAATTATCCAAGTAAGTGCACAGACTGAAAGGGTATGTACAGGAATACCCTCACACATTGTGTAATTCTGGGCATAGTGTTCTGTTTAGGCTTTTTTTTCTCCGTATCTCTATATGTTGAACTCGATGGACTTGTGTCTTATTTCAACCTGACTAATTATGTAACACTCCTTTTTTCCCCTTCTACAGTATCTCCCATCATTATTATTCTTTATTTATTTTAGCTTCCTTACCCTACTATTCCGAAGAAAACATCTTTTAGTACTCATTTGCACATTATCAAGGAAAGGACAAGCTCCTCTGAACCCAGGAAAGTCCTGTAATTCTGCCCAATCAGCAGCAGCCATGGAATTCCACCTCTGTAGCTGCATGTAAAGAAGAGGTGGAATGCCGTGACGTAAATTGAACTTATATGGCTACATAGCTATTTTAGGTAAATGATTGTGTTTAGAAATAGGTAATAGGGATACTAATGGACACTTTATTCATTCCACCATCCCACAGCCCCCTCACAAACCCCCACAATGGTCTTGGTGAAAGGGGGAATCCTATTCTGTTTTTTCCCTTTTTAAAATATGTGTATAAAATTGGAAAAACACAGCATGGGGTTCCTCTCATCCAGGCATTAAGTCTGGGTGAACCAAACTAACTTGCGCTAACGGAAATAGTAAAACTAAATTAAGATGGATTAAAATTTAAAATAGATATTAATATGACAGTCTGGGTGGACAAGAAAGAGTGGGCAGTGAGCGTTCAACTCCCCCCTTCTTGCACCATACCAGGCCACATGCCTTCCAACGTTGGAGGGGAACCAGGCCAAATACCTTTCAACAGGGGGGGTATGTCAATCAATTATACTTCCCCATGTCCTATTCACGGTGTATAAAACATGCTGACTTACAGAACCTTAGACCAGGGGGGGAGAGAGACTCCAGGGACTAGTCTAAAAGCAAGCCAGCTCAGAGAATCGGGTGAGTATAACTTTTTTATTTTTGAGCCTAGGAAAAAATGAGCATTTAACCCTTGCAGTGGGGCTACCCACTGCAAGGGTTAATCAAAATTTTACCCGGAGTTCTGCTTTATGGGATGTTAGCGTGCAAGTATAGATAGCGCGACACTATATTTTTACAGGCTGGGCTACAGATATTGTGAGAAGGAAGCCAGTAAGGACCTGCAGAAGGTGATAGATGCGGATGAGGCATAGTTTACTGTATTGCAGGGGACAGAGAAGGGGGCGAGTTCTGTATAATTGTGAACGTGCCCTTTAAAAAGTCTTCTGTTAATTGACCTATGGATATTTATAGATGTGGTGCCAGGAATATGGACTAAACTCTTTCAGTGCGACATGGGTTTGTTGGCAGCTATTTATGGCAGCCATAGATAGTATGCCGTACCCTAAGAGGAAGCCCAAGTGACGAAAAGCGTCGGTGGGCGGAGCACGTGGACATCACGGTTCACAGAGAAGTTTGCTTTAGCTGAATGATTTTATAAAGCGTAAAGTTTTATTTTCCTGTAAGTGCAATATATATTTTAACCTTTAAACATTTTACTTAAATACTGCACTATGGAGAGCTTTTTTCCATTCTTTCTGAGCATCGGTAACCAATTCCAATAAATATGGTGGAAAAAGTTATACAAAGGAAAGATCGTTAGCAATGACCGCTTGGGAATCGGCAGAGGCAATTTGAACAGAACCAAAGTCGGCAACCAGAGCGGAGAGATTGGAGTGGAGGGGAGGATTATCTAATTGATTCATGGTCAGCCCGTAAAAAGGTGACCAACAGCTGGTGAGTGTGTATTTTGGAAGTTTATTGCATGAGGTAAGGGACTTTTGGGCTAACTCCGGGTGGCTGACGGCTCAGGCTTTGCGTCTTCTAATTGAACCCCCCCTGGACCCTTGGAGTGCCATGCAGCTCCGGCACTTTCTTAGGGCAGTCCCTGACTCACAGGAGCTAGACAGACGCCTTACAGCATTCGAAGAGATGTGCACGAGCTCTCAGCCCACCAGTCACGCCATTTCCATCATCTATCACCTGATTGCCACACCGACTGCGGACATGGTCCCATCTTTTGTGAGATGGTAGGAGGAGGAACTAGGGATGACCTTTACAGAGCAGCAGACCCACACCATACTCACCATGTCGGTCAAATCCTCAATGGCCAGCAAAGTGCAAGAACTAGGTTATAAGATTTTCTACCTCACACCTGCTCCCGGACGGGATGCCTGCACTCCTTCAGCTCAGCCTTTCCTTGACTTCTCCTCCATCCTTTTGTATTTCCTATTTCGGGAGGATAGAGCGGACGCACACAATTGATCCCGCAGCGTAGTAAGACATAGGATTTGGTTGTCACTGTACACACCTGACACAGCCCAGGGACGTTATCTACGATACAATCTAAACCTGTGTTAAAAGCACTCATAGGTCCAATGGGGTGTCAGGGTCAGACGATTCAGACCGGGTGGTGTAGTCATGACGTTGAAGATTTTTCTTGCATGTATGCCATGTACCTGTATGTTATGCTTACTTATGCCTCTTTTGAACATGCTTGTATCGCATATGTGATCAGTTAATAAAAGAATTTAAAAAAAAAAAGAACTGTTATAGTTTCACATGTTGTAAAATTCTATCAATATTCTTTATTAATTTTTAGTTATGTTAAGATGTTTTGTATTAATTAGATGTTATTAGTAAAATTGGGTTTGCACTTGAGGGATACAAGTGAACGATCACTAGAGATCGGTTTGAGGGATTCACATTTAACTCTTAGTGCAGTGTCATTTGTATTATTACACTTAGATTAGTGCTATCACTTTTCCCCTTGACACAGCAGCTTTTTCACAACTTCACATTAACATAGCGCAGTGGTTTAATATTATACATAGATAGACAGTAACTTGTGGTACTAATCCAACACTTTTAATGTCAAGCTGCTTTCAAGTCTCGCAAGCCTATAAGAGCCTGTATCCTCTGGCACCTCAAGTGGTAGGTACCCTACCAGTGGTGGGTACAAGAAAGATGAGGAGCAGAGCTCCTCATCCTTGTTTCCGTATGGCACATAGGGAAAAAAGACCATCTACACAGGCAGGGCCGTATTTAACGCAGGGCAAAAGGGGCAGCTGCCCAGGGCCCAATCATTGTTGTTGGGCCCAAAGCAGGTCCTGTGCTGCAAAACTCCTACCACTGGCCTTGCCTTTTAGCACTGACAGCAGAAATATGTACCTATACCTGTGTACACAATAATTCTTGCACTGGCCCTTCCCTTGAGCACACAAAAGATACCGCCACTCTTCTGTTTACTGTGTGATCGGTATTGCATAGTGTTGCTTCGCCCCTGTCGTATAGGCGTATGCATGCTCGAAATTGCATGGCACGGGTGGGTAGGGGGGTGTTTTGTGGGGGGAGGGATCAGGAACACACAAATAATAAGGCACTTGGTCAAATCCCAAAATTCAAGGAATATTAAGAAAATCTCTGGCATTCTGCATACACACACTTAAGCATTTAAATGCAATTCTATTGTGTTGGAGACCTAAAAAGCAAAATAAAGTACAACTTAGACTAACTGCACAGCGACATGCAGTATATCTTCATTTCAGATATCTTTCATCTGCCTTTCGGGACTCTGCTGTCATAGCAAAATGATTTTACAGGCGCTATAAACAATGTGTGTGCACTTAAACTGCATAATAAGAGTTTAATGGGTAATACAGTTTTCTTCCCCATTTTTAGGTAGTCGGTTACTTTTCTATATTGGAAGTTGCTTACAGCAAGTCCACCATGCATATGCTAGGTTCTCACTCGCTGCTGTTCGCCCCTATTCTCTTAGGTGCGAACAGCAGTGAGTTAATAGCCGAATGCTGCAGAGCGCCATTTGGCTCAGCTATTCTGCGCGGTACCTCCGAGGTACCGCGCAGAATAGAAAAGAAATAAAAAGAGTGTGAAAAAAAAGTTGTAAAATTATTTGAAAAATGATAAAAAATAGGAAAATTAATTAAAAAATTAAACTATATTAAAGAAAAGAAAAAAAAAACAATTGGGCGGAGCTCGTAGTGACAGCTAGCTCCGCCCAACTGTTTCCTATTGGCTAGCACCTGCCAGAGTCTTCTAGCAGGTCTCGGCCAATGAATAACAACTGGGCGGAGCCGGCCGCAATGTCACAGCTGACTACGCCCAGTTGTTATTGTTTAATGACATATAAGCATGCCCAGGTCATGTGGGGGCGCTGATCTGTCATTACACCTGGGCGGAGTGAGCTGTGAGATCAAGGCTGGCTCCACTCAGCTATCATTTGTGTGGAGAACGACCGGCCCTTCGGCAGACCGTTCTCCCGTTTCGGCTGTCTCTTCAGCTCAGTCAAGCCAAAGCATATTCCTTTGGCTCGGCTGAGCCGCTCGGCTGCCTTCGGCTGCTGTACGGGCTATTGTGAATAGCCTGTACAGCAGCCCTTCGGTTCAACTAAACTGAAGGGCAGAGGCGGCTGAAGCGAGCTGAAGGATCAGCCGAAGCTATGGCTGGATCTTTCAGATACAAAGTGAATAACCCCCTTAGCTTCTGACTTATGTTAACATAATACATTTCCATTTATTGAACTGCACTCTGCTCGGTATCTAGTCAAGGACGAGGGCTAATGCTTCTTATTGTCTGGAGAAAAAAATGTGGAATGTTGTTGTTCAGGTAAAAAAGAGCTGTTCTATGTTGTTTTCCATTGATAACCTGGCTGTTTATGACTCACACATATATGTTCAGAAGCCTTTTGAGTGCAAAATAATTATTTTTATTTGTATTGACTTTGTACTGCTTTAATTTGTTATCCAGGGTTAGCAAAGTTTCAGGGACATCTTCCTTCATGCTTGAGAAAATAGTACATTGTTGATAAAACAGGACATTTTAGAAAATATCTGACATATCTGTGGCCTCCAAATGTACGAAGTTACTGTTATTAGGGCAAGAAAGGTCAAGAGCACAGCTGACCTCTGTATTCAGATGATTTTTTTGTATTTGAATCTCATAGTTGAGCAGAGGGAGACTAATTATACTGTACAAAAAAGGACAAATATGGGTGGCAAAAAGCCAATGAACAAAATAATAAATGTTTTTTTTAATGTTTTGCCTAAAACTCTCTTGCCTAACTTGATGAAAAGCTCAGTTAACTAAAAACAGATACATAATACATCAAAATAGCAATTTTAGTAAAACTCTAACCATTTCCTGCGGAAAAAAAAGAACTTTGACTTCTTCTCATAGCTTATCAGGTCTTAATCATTGAGTGTTAGGCTTTAAAGGATAATCCGTTTTGCCCCCACCCCTGACCTAAAGGATACCCCCCTCCACAAATCCGCACTTACCAAGATGCGACAGGTAGTGTTCTGCTATTGTTCACATCCAGCACCACAATGCTCTTTCACATTCAAATTAAGAATTAAAATTGTGCTGTCTCTCAGTAGAGAAACGGACGCGGGCAAGAGAGGGAGACGTATAATGCTGGATGTCAACAAACAGTAGATCAGCAACCCCCAGATCAGCTGACGAAGCTGCTGCATGCACTGTTTTGGAGTGTTAGGCCGCCCATTCAAATGAATGAGCAGCATAATGCATGTTAAAGCTTGTGTGCTAACACTGCGCAACAGTGTGCACACTTAGGGGTTTGTAAGGGTGTCAGTAAAGTGGACCTTCCGTTTTGAAAGTCTGTTTAAGGGGCTTCTCACATTTGGCCATTTTAATGCAACAAAACTCTTGCATTTTGCTGCATAAATATACTTATCAATTAAAACTCCCATTCTTTCCTATGGGGCTGGTTTACAAATAGGCACAGCGGTTTTCTGTGAAAGGCAAGGAAAATGATATGAGTTCATTCACGCCTACATGTGAACATCACCATGCATGCCGTATACACATTGATTAGTGTGTTGCTTTGTACTGCATGGGCAAAGCATAGGTTTACTTTAAATTCCTCTGCAGTAAGGTTGTTCTTAAAGAATATGGGTCTGCAAAGTGATTGGTTATATGACTTTTACATTTTACATGACAACTATTTGTATACTTTTTTTAATAAACTGTATATGACATATAAGAGTGGACAGCCTCAACTGGTTATGACAACAATGAACCATGCAAGAGACAAGGACAACCAAGATGATTTCTGGCAGTTTTGTCCTCCACTTTTTTTCACCAAGGCAGTAAACTAACACAGCTCAATGCATGAGGGCTTTCTACAGCAACTACTCCATAGCACAAAGCAAAACATCTATTCATCAACTTTGTCAGTTCCTGACTAACAGGGCATCCGTTAATGGGTTCTCCAAAACAAACAGGTAACTATTGTATCTGTTAGCATTCTGTCAGCAGTCAGCCTTTTCACCCAGCAGCAGGCTCCCATAGAGTCCTGAGCATGAGTCAGCTTACATAAGCATAAGTCAGCTCACATATTAAAAGGCCTGTGGACAGCTGAATAGTTAGTGAGGTTTGGGTAACAGGTTAATTGTGTACTTTATCCCACTCAAAGCTCTCCAAAGCCTCTGGTACCCAGAAAAAAAACGTATTAACTTATTATCTGAAACAACAACAAAATGTGTTTCTTTCATAGCAGGAACAAACCCTGCAGCTATGTGTTGCTGAGAAACCTAGGAGACACATATACACACT
>NW_017306416.1:1710971-1739902 GCF_000935625.1 Nanorana parkeri
AAGGAAAAAGGATTTATTTTTAAATATCAAAAAACATTTTGCTAATTCAAATAAAAAATTATTACATTCACACATGTAACAAAAAAAAAAACCCTCTAGATGCCTTTAAAGTCAAGTCTTGACCCCGCATCTCCTTATTGTGCGGGTAAACTGTGTATAATCTTGGTAACTGCAGAGAATTTTGCCTTAGGAGTCATTCGCTTTTACTGCATAGTGGTGGCAAACAGTACGGAGTAGTGGGAAAAGTCAGCAGGGCGTTTGGAACAAAAGAAGATGTATGAACAGCTGGAGGAGAGAGCGTGTGTTATTACTGTGAATTATTAGAGGGAGTTTAACATTAAAACTTTTTTTTTAGGGCCCCTAGGAGATTTTGAAAGATTGTTTTTAAATTATTTTTTGTTTTTACATTAACTAATTTGCTGCTATGATGTAATGCTTGCCCAGTATGTTTAGATGCTTATCCAGTGCTGAAGTTATTGCAGATTTATAAAAACTGGATTAGGAGGTGTAACTCAAAAATCACAGTGCATAAAATTTAAAGTGACCTTTTATCCTCATGTTGGAATGTGGTTCCTTAGAGCCTACTTAAAGGATGACTGTACCTCTGAATACTTGCTCCCACTCCCCAAGTGCCAGCCCTTGTTAAATATCCAGATAGTTGTAGCAAAAGTTTTTTCAAGAGTTACCTTATAATATTTCAATGATGTGCATGCATTCTGGAAAGGTCATTTCGAGTGTGGTACTTTCTTTGCAAAGAAAACAAAGAAAACATTAGGATGCAAAGAAAACATCCTAGCTGTACTACCCCCCTCCCCCCCACTTGATAAGCGCACTGAGGCCTCATTTATTCCTACTGGAGAGCCATGTTCATAGTGGCCTCCAGCTGTCCGGAGGGGTAAGGCTTACCCATTTGAATGAAGGAAGAGAACCCTCATTGAATTTTGTATAAATAAATATTAGATAGGATGCGCTAGGTACTGAGAATAATCTAATTTCAGAAGAATAGTCTAATTAAATCAGTTGGCCAAGAAATGCATTTATTCAATTAAAATAGTCCAATAAAAAAAAATCAAAAACATCTACATCAACTAGCTGCTGAGAAGTGTGCTTGGTATCAATATATCACTACCTGGTGTCCTCCCGACGCCCACTTTTTGACCTCTACCATTGCCTAAGCCCTGATGAATCCCTGAGCCCCCAAAACACATTGAGGGGAATCAATCAAAACTGGATCAGACAAAATCCGGAGCAGATGTGCATAGCAACCAATCCGCCTCCCTCTTTCATTTTTAAATCTTAACTGAACAAACTGATGAGAGAAGCTGATTGGTTGCCATGCACATCTGCTCCAGTACAGATTTTTATTGCTGCCTGTGTTTTTGCTGAGGACATTGTCTATTTGACACGGAAACCACTGTCATCAGGAATAATAGGAAAGCAAAGTACAGATTTTGAGTTGTCAGCAGAACACAAATTGAGAGAAAATCTTAAAAACAGGAGCACATGTTCTAGTGACAACAGTTTTAGAAGGGATTTACCTCAATTGGGAAATTTCTGCTTACTGTTTGAGTAGAGATTGTCTAAACCGGGAAGTCCCACTTAAATGTGTAAGGCCCGATTGGGAGTGTCTCTGTATTCAGGAGCAGTGCAGAATCATTGCCATACCATCACCAGAAGTTGTTTAAGGTGTACTTTACTGGCGGGACTGACAGGTATTTGTGGGACTTTGCAGAGGGGCTATGAGAAAACTGTAGATGGACTTAAGTGCTGCAGCAGATATATTTTCTAATGGTCATACTGGTCTACTATATCCGGAGGATTCATATCCCTTGAAGATATGGTAACCAAATTAAGGGGGTATGTGACTCTTATGGTCAGAGTCACCAGCCTCTTATATTCTGTCTTGGGGAGTTTTTATTAAATCATCACTTTTACTCCCGCTGCAGACATTGAAATAATTCCTGCAATCCTGAGAAAAATTTAGATCTCATTGCTGGAGTTAATTAGAGATGAAAGAAGCCAGTGGGCGATTCCACCAGCCAGCATAACTATCCGTAACAAAATTATCAATTTTGGATTGACAGACCCTTTTAATTCCCCATCAGCATGTCTGAGAGTTTCCGTAGACAGGACATCAATCCTTTAAAGACAAACACTCCGTTCCACCACTGCTGTTCTTTCCTCTCATTAAATAGATTATTCTGCCATCATTAGTCAAACACAACATCAAAGTAAAACTATGTTTATTCGACACTCCGCCAAAGATTCTATCACAAAATAAAGAACTTGCTTCTCACTTAAGGTAATTATTGTGCGTTAATTTCTGATTCAACTGCTCCTAAAGAGCTTTCCCTTGCAAGTAAATAAAACTAGGAGAGAGTGAGGACTTTGTACGCTGTGGTATTTTTCAGTAGAAGAAACACTGATCAAAACACTGCTCACAAAACCTTTATCTGCACCCACAATAAACAACAACGGGGAATCCACCAAACCTTTCAAAGCCATCTAATTGGCACTAATTTCTTGTTTTTTCACATAATTTTACTCTTCAAAAGGGAAAGTACACTGGTTCCAGATCAATTTTATTTTCAATTAACAGGGTTATAAAGTAATTATTTTTCCATTTGTATGAAAATGTTATTTGACTAAAACACATTAAAAGGAAACCTGTGCTTTGCCACTATAGGGGAAAGCAATGGGTTTGACCAATTGCCCCTCCTCCTGAACACTCTCACTTTCTCTTTACTCTCCCACCCCTCTAATTAGCTACCAGGAACAAAAAAATACCCTTTACTTCTGGGTATGGAAAGTAAACATATCCATCAATGTTTGTTAACTGTATATAGCTATTTGCAAAAAATTCCACTTCAAAAAGTGGACCTGTACCTCCTTTCACTAAAAATCACGTCAGTGTGCAGCTCTGCATGCTGATATGAAATTATCTTACACTCATTAGTTAAACAAACATATTTTACTTACAATTTCTTTTTTTTCTACTTCCTGGTCCACTTGGACACAAATGGTGTGATGTGCCCAAGCGTTGCATCCTGGGAAGGTTACATCAGCAGAGCATTGCTGGGAAATCTCATCTGTAATCTCACAAGATCTCAGGGAAAGGCATGATGAGCATGGTCACATATCCTAGTCACATGTGTCAAAGTTCCATCTCCCTTGATGGTTTAATCTGCCCTTAGTAAAAATGGAGATAAAAATAAAAGTAAGGTATGCAAATAATAAATATCCGGCAGAATTTCTGTTTATGAGAGACATAAAGGAGCCTGGAATGGGTGTGCCTGGAAATAGCTGTCCTGCATCGCAAGCCGGGGTTATCAGACCACCAAACTAGCAAGAAACCAGAACAGGGTGGACTGAAGTGCTAAGAAAGTAGACTGTGCACCCTATATGCATCTCAAGATTTATGTTTGACTGAAGTGTACCTTTATTGAGTCCTGCAGATGCAAAATCATACCCATTACTTTCAAGCCCACCCCCTTTCCTTCATTGCCTCATTGCTGGTGAAGAAAGTTCCAGCTTCACTTTGCACCAAAGTGACCAAAGAATGTTATTCCGATTACATATTAGCAGAAGAGACAATACAGGATGACGCACACATTGCTTTGCCGAGTTTCAGGAATTTGGCCTTTTCTGAGAACATAGCATGATTAATACATTCACATAAACGGTAAATGTTAGTTTGTATGAATAAAACAGTGATTTCTGAGCAATTTCAGTCATTGTTTCAGTCTAACGAAGACAAATCCATGCTCATCTGGCCATTATTTGTCAAAGGCAATCTTCACGAAAGCAAATTAGTCTTCAAAATGTTATTTGGCAGTCTCATTCAAGGACATAGAAATAAATAAAATAGAAAGTCACAAAACTGCAGTCATGTTTTTACTTTATTGGTTGAAATCTATCACCTATCTACGTTCTTTCTTTCTCTTTCTTTCTTTCTCTTTCTTTCTTTCTTTCTTTCTTTCTCTCTTTCTCTCTTTCTTTCTCTCTTTCTTTTTCTTTCTCTCTTTCTTTCTTTCTCTCTTTCTTTCTCTACATCTAATATCTATATGTCTGTCTGTCTATCTTCATCATATGGCCAGAAGTATGTGGACATCTGACCACCATACTTACATGATCTTTTTTGACATCTCATTCCAAACCTATGGGCATTAAAGTGGACCTTTACCCATATCTTTAAAATAACAACAAACACACCTTTAGAAATGTTTAGTAATGGCAATCTACAAACACAAACGTCTAGATAATTGCCGGCTTTGTATTCTTTGCATGCCTTATTTCTCTTTTCTTCTGCAGTCTTCTGGCAGTGGCCATGTTTACTAATTGCAGATTACTAGATCTCATATTACTTCCATTGCAGGCACATGTGACTAGCCATGTGACTAGGACAAGTGACCATGCACATTATCTCAGGGTCAGGAAAATGCCTTTCCCTGAGATCTCATGAGATTACAGATGAGATTTTCCAGCAATCCTTTGTTGATGACAAGGCAATTCCAGTGCGCATTGCGTTGGCAAACTGAAGTCATTTTGCACTTGCAAAGCAAGAAGTGAATGCTCTGCAAGTGTAAGCATTCCAAAATCACAGCATTTTACACCTGACACGTCTATATTATTTGTAATTATCATACATAAGGGGGTGCATTGGTAGAAGTTGATTGTTAAGAGTAAAGGTCCGCTTTAATATGAAAGTGCCCCTCTTTGTGACTAGAATAGCTTCTATTCTAATTGGGAGGCTTTCCACCAAATATTGCAGGGAGTTAGTGGGAATTTTTGCTCATTAAGCCAAAAGAGCATTTGTGATTAGGGATGGGCTGCATGTTCGAGTCGCACATAGGTTCGACTCGAACATAGCCTGTTCTAGCGTTCGCCGAACGACGAACATTACGGGATGCCACAATGCACTGCGCCGTCCGAAACGGTAATTGGCTACAGTCTTGCACCTGACCGCAGGTCAGGTGCAAGACTATGCCAATCAGACCTAAACCTAATTTGGAAATTCGGATCCAGAATGCTATTCGGGTCTAGAAGATTCAGCTTTAGTATTAATATCTGTATATAGTTTTCTGTGGTAGTCGTAATGAATATTCTTTTGTAAACTTATCAGAAACTCCAAACTTATCAAGCAGTTTTTACGGAAGGTTCTTACTCAAACTATTACCACTAAGTTGGAAGGACAAAAATGGTCTGAAATGTCTTTACATGCTGTAGCATTAACAACACCCTTCTCCAGAAACACCTAAACTTAATAAATTTGGAGGGGTGTCCTCAATGCTCACAAATGTGTATTTAACAATTCTAATGCAAAGAAACCAAGAGATGTGATTTAATAAAGACCTTTAGTTTGAGTCACAAGTGAATTATAATGCAGAGTTTTTGCACCATCTATTGTAGCAGCAGCAGTCTCAAAATCCAATGATGCTACCAGAATGCAATATTTGCACTATTAGCCTCACTCTTCGCCTAGTTTGGAGGTTTTCCAGCCTGCGAGTCAACAATCTAAGCACCAGCAGACTGTGATCATCTCTGGGGCAGTTAACTCCTTGGTTTACCCCTTCACACACACACACACACAATAGCTGCCACTATGTGCTTTAACAGAACCATTCACAGCATCTGCTGTAACAATTCTGACCTTAAGAAATGTCTTTGATAAGCACTATCATGTCAAACAGGAATAGAGCTGTGAGTTGTGATGTGGTAGTTCCTTCAAAGTGGCAGGAATTATTCAATTTCTAATAACAGCAATTAGAGAATCCACTTAATGATTAGAAAAAAATAATAATTTTAACTAGGGATGTTCAGATACCAAGTACCGTACTCAGTTACATGTACTGAAACTTTTTAAGCTCCACAAAAAACACATATGCTAGGTGCCAGCTTTCATTTTTAAGGAACATTGGCTACGGAGCTCCTGGGATTTGTGCATCCCTGTTTTAATATATGATTTGTTTTATATATACTGTGTATATATACACACATATATATATATACACACAAAACACACACATACATATATACATATATACATATATAGTCTCACCTCACTGTCTTGTGTTGCCTTGCCTTGATAGCATTTCTTTTTTTTAATATTTTTTTATGGACCCTCTTTCACCCTTTTGTATGCCTTTCTCAACAATTTGTTGTTACAGTCCCTTGCTCGGAGTCTGTTTCTTAGTTTATTTGCTTCTTTCTCAACATCTTCTTCCCTTGAGAAGTTCCAACTAAACTGACCCATGCCAGTGTAAGCATTGTTTTGTTTGGGCTCAGCCTGCCTGCAGTCTGCACTGTACAAGGCAAAGTGACACATTTCTGTAGACCAGCAAGTTATATTGGCAAAATTATTTGGTGGGTTTACTAAAGGGATAATGTGTTACTGGAAATGTGTATAGTGAGATCTTATTAGGCTGTTATTGCTGATCACCTTCTTGTAGTATTCTGGCTGTCTTATCTGATCCAGAGTTCATGAATTACTGAATCAGAAAGTAAAGTCATAACTATTGAGTTGTGTACTTTTTCCAGGTCAGGAACTCACTGTAAGATAGCAGGTCAACTGGCCAGCACATTAAAGTACTAGGAAGTGGCGCCACAAGGGGGGTGCGGCCCGCACCCGGGTGACACCAATGGAGGGGTGACAACAAAAGGACTGACAGTCATTTTGATGTCACCCCCTATAAAAAGTCGGCCACTCGGTCACGAACCGAGAGTCCGACAGTGTCAGGAGAGAGGAGGGGACCCGGCAGCATACCTCATCCCGCCAGGTGAACATCCCCTCCCCTCTCTAATTTATGTATGCATAAATTAAAACTGTTATTGATATATATCAACAAATATGCAAGTGTAAACCATCTAATCACTCCCCCATATCCAGGCCACTAATGCGTTTCACCACCTGGGCTTACTCATAGAGGTCTAGGATTAAGCCCAGGTGGTGAAATGCTTGAGGCTAGGTTCACACCTAGGTAATTTAACTCGCGGATTGAGTCACGCAATATTGCGCAAAAAAAACAGAAGTCAATGGAGGTTGTCCACACCTTTGTGGTTTGTTGCATGGACGAAATAGCCTGTCACGCAAAAAGGTGGAGGAGCTATTTCCGGGTGGTTGTCGTGTGGTTTGTGTACCATAGACCCATCTGGGAAAACACAGTCACAAACGAAAACGCGCAACAACCTTTCCACAGCTTAATCTGCCTAGGTGTGAACCTAGCCTGAGTGGCCTGTACATGGGGGAGCGATTAGACAATGTTCACTTGTATATTTGTTGATGTACGCCAATAAAAGATTGAATTTATGCATGCAAACCTGTGGAGTGGGGCTGTGTTTGTAGATGGATCCTTTAAAAGTAGTTATCATTTAACGGCAACTATGGTGTGTTTGCATTGAGTTCATATTTTGAGGATTACTCTGTAAAGCAATACAGGGAATGCAATTCAGTACCTACAGCATGATTTACTGGTTTAACGTTATTAGAATTAAATCAGATTCAGTGCTGTTAGTCACGCTAGAAAAAAAACAACACACATTATTGTAACAAGAAGGAAGATAGGTAAAGTATTGACTTAGGTGTTGGCATGGAATTCTAAAAACATTATGGAAAGCAAGAAAAACAAACAAAAAACAAGCTGCAGCCATCCAATTTTTTTAGAGGCCTAGATGACTAGACCAAAGCTGTCTTATCTTGGATATATTGAGGATAATTCATTAAAGGATTTGACCATGTTCACAAAATCAAATGTGTGAAGATTCACTTTGATTATCCAATCAGGTAAAAAGAAATAAAAAATCCATGTTTACTTATCTAAACATGATTGGATAATTGAAGTGAACCTTCTCAACTCCTTAAGTAAATCAGCCATGTCATAAGAATAATTAACTCAACAATTATGCTTGGAAAAGAAGAGGACAACCGGCAATATGGTGGCTGGATACAGCCACAGAATTGATGAACATGCCGTTGTAAAGACTAAAGACCCAAATTAAAAACAGATCATTCCAGAGAAACACGATCCATGTGGTGGCCGGGAATCAACACTGAATTGGCAGCATCATTATTTGCTTGCTTTGTGTTGTATATTTTCTTGAGGCTATTTCATACACAGCTACATATCTCCCTCTTGTGGCCACCACTGTCTCAGACTGTACAGTTAGCATCCTTGAGGCAAAACCGCAGGTACAAAAAGATAAGCCATTGAGGGATTTGATATGACAGGGCAACCCTGCATTGCATGCAACAAACAAAAACAAGTTTTTAACCTAAATTTTGAAACAGTTCAATTAGACTTTTTTTTTTTTTTTTGCTGATTAGTTGGTAAATGCACAGGGAGATTTTATAAGGTTATTCACAAAAGGGTGAAGGGTTTGGAGAAGGCAGGAGAAGTGAACCATCTAACCACCTAGGACAGGGGTGCCCACAATTTGTTGTGTTAAGATCTACTTTTCAAATGACGAGCTACATGAGATCTACCAACGGGAAAAAACCTCCCTCGCTCTCTCTCTCCTGGCTGTCTGTCCTCGCTCTCCTGGTTGTCTCTCCTTGCTGATCCTCCTGGCTGTTTCTCTTCTCTTTCCTGGCTGTCTCTCCTTGCTCATCCTCTTGGCTGTCTCTCCTTTCTCTCCTGGCTGTCGCTCCTTGCTCATCCTCCGGCTGTCTCTCCTTTCTCTCCTGGCTGTCTTTCCTCGCTCTCCTGGCTGTCATTCCTCATTGTCTCTCCTGGTTGTCTCTCTTTGCTCTCTTGGCTGTCTCTCCTTGCTCTCTCCCCTGGCTGTCTCTCCTCTCTCTCTTTCCTGACTGTCTCTCCTAGTTCACCTTCCTGTATTTTGCAACAGGCTGTGTAAACTAATATTCTTTGATGTAATACATAGCACTTCACCCACCAGTATCCACCAGAAAGGTGTCGGGGAGCTTGGCTCAGCAGACTCAGGCTGATAGGTAATCATGTGTGCACAGCTAAATAAATATACCAAAATGGAATAAAGGGGCCGCCATTCACACCCTTCCTGATCTACCAACATCAGCTTTGAGAGCTACTGGTAGATCACGATCTACCTAATGGGCACCCCTGATCTAGGACAACATAGCTGAACTGGAAAGTGAGCTGAATTGGAAAATATTTCTAAATCAGCAATTTTGGCCTAGATTGTTCACTTCTCCTGCCTTCTCCAAACTCTTCTCCCTTGTGTGAATAACCCTGTTAGTATTGTTCAGTGCATTGCCATACACATGTGCTGCTTTCCTTTTTGCTGGTTATAAGTTGATTGGAGTAGGGGCCATTTTTTCTCTTTACGTAAAAAAGAACTTTATTAAAACAAAAAGATGATATATAGATTTTTTGTTTTCTTTTTGGGTGGTTTAGGGATGGGAGGGATCTTGGGTTGTTGTTTCCCTTGCTTTTGTTTCTAGTTGAGACCCCCTAGGGGGGAAGAATGGTTTTGATAGCAATGGGAAGGGAAATGTATGGTGGCTGTTTTAGGAAGAAGTTATGAATATCTTTCTCTTCTGTTATTGATTGGATTTCTCCAAGAGACGGGAGTCTTTTAACAGGATGTTTACATGTTTAAATGTCTGTATTGTTATATATAGAAACAATAAAGAAATAGTATACAAAAAAAAAGAAAGAGATAGATTTTCTGGCTCTTTAAGCTGCATTATACACTTGAAGCTTCGAGTCATGCTATTTCTGGTGTAATTTATGGATACAAACGTTTAATTCAGTCAATGCTATTATCATGAAACTGCATCTCTTCAAGGTCACAATTTACCCAAAGGGGTAAATCGAGCTTGTGAAGATAACACGAACAGAGAAGACGACTTATGATTAAATATGTACGCTGTCCCATAGCATCGTTTCCGCATGGCCAAGCATGTGCATCAACACAAACACTGGAATTTATGTTTCTAAAAAGTGAAATCTGGAACCACAAGAGGAAAAGTGTCTGCTGAGCTGAAAATCCATGAGCACAGACACACTGAGGTAGGTCACCTTCACATGTATTCTGTTGTGTTATTAGAGAGGTAAAGCACTCTGTTCTCGGCAACAGGGCAACAAGACCAAGAGACTCCAGCGGGAGCTGGTAACAAATGCTTCTGTATCTCATTTGAATCCCTTAGACATTCATTATATCAAGAGAGCAGGATTAATAATTTAAAGTGGGGGGAAATAGAACTTCATTGTAAAAATAAATAAATAAATAAATAAAAAATAAGCAGGCGAAGTGCTTTCATTGGAATAGGTCAACCAAAGGCTTTAATTAATAAGAACGTGCATTTGGGGTCTATTTACTGAAATCTCTTGACAGTTGATCGAGGGCAGAATCAGCAGAGAAAATGAAGTTCTATATTTATCTGAATTGGGAATGCAAGCAGAAGCAAGTTTATTCATTGGGATCCGGACTAGTTTTTAAAGTGTAATAACTTTTCAATGGCGGGGAACTTTAAAAAAAAAAAGATAATTCTCTTTTTTTGGCTTTTATTATGCATGGATTAAGAGATGAGAACAAATGCTGCAGTCATACTGCGATCCACTGTGCAGCCCTGCTATTAAAGTAAATATAATCCCTAACTGATTTACAATTGATTTGCTAAAGAACTGTTTTTTTTTTTAAAGCTGAAGTAATATAATACAGTAATAGTCAAAGATGCAGTTTTCCCCACGCAGGGGATCCCACCATACCTTCAAAGTATATAACAAAATATTTATAAAAATATATATTTATTTATAGAAATGTTAAAAAACATATATCCGACATACATAGTTATAACAAAATATACACAAATACATACAGCTGCATTCTGCTAGTATTCTTAACAGTGCTATGGAAAAATACTATAAGAGAACGGTGTAGAGGCACGCCGTGTAAGAACCCAAAATACTTTATGCTACTGTCATGCATATATATATGCGTTTTTTCCGGGTTTCAAAAGTCTCCACATAAGTGGAAAATATTATCCGTGTTCATGGAAAAACGAGAAAAAAAAGAACCAGAGAGCTCTGTATTTTCGGAGTGAACATACATATGTATGAAAAAAGAGAAAGGAGAACAAAAATAAAGTCAGCATCAAGAAGTAGAAACTGAATATGACTAAGATGAATCCTCGTTTTTATGGTCCCATTTTGAAGACAAAAAGTAGTGTTGCCACTTTTGTACTTGAATCCGGTTGCCGAAAGCAGGAGGTTCAGGAGATGTAATTTTTTCCTCTCTATCTCGGCTTCTTGTTGGGTGTTGTGGATTAATGCCTTAACTGAACCCCTGTGTTACTTCCGTGGGTTTACATGATCCCAGATGGTTCAGGGGAACAAAACCAGAAACAGAAGGTAAGGCAGCATTAGATCTGCTGGAGCGATACAAAATGACTTAGTATTCTGAATCCTTGGGCGGAAATCCGGAAAATCAAAAGAAAGTAGCCGTCAAATGTAACGAAGGAACAGCAGTGGCTGTAATGGGTTCAGGAGATGGTTATATCTTGGCTTATTGTAGGTGTTCGCTCTAAATGTAAGCCTTCACTGAAACCATACAGTCTCCTTCTCTCCTTTTTCTTTTTTCTTCTCCACACGAGACTCCAAAAGGGCTTCTTATTAGTATATCTGATTCAAGTTGTTTGTAGATAAATGTTGTTGGGACAAAACACAAGGCGGCCTCGGCAGAAGCAGCTACATGAGAAAAACCTTAATTGAACGCCTATGACGCGTTTCACCCCCTACCACACCGGGGCTTCATCAGAAGGGCGTTGTTCAGTGAAGGTTTTTGGTTTTCTCATCCTAATATATCAAGTAAATTCTTTAATTGGTAACATGTGAAACACATTTGGAGCGTGTTTAGTTCTTAATTGTGTCCCCAGTGGGTGCATTTCTTTCAAACAGGAAGATATTCATTGTTACAAAAATGTTGAAAGAAAGTATATACTATAATAAATCAACAAATAATGTCTTCAGGCTATTCATTCTTAACGAGACTGATTCTATTATATTCTGCACATATACATGTTATCAGGAGGTATAGATGAAATCTGCATATAACGGGGTATCTCAAAATATCTATGCTTGCTACATGTGCCGTTGGGGTGGTATAGGAGGCCTTTTAGGGAGAGCAGAGAGAAATATATACCAAATACGTTTTATCATATATGTTGTTTCTTATTGTTTCTAAAAAAGAAGGACTTTTGGAGGAAAACAAGTCTCCGAAACATTATTTATGTGTCATTAGTTTCTGTGAAACTTTCCTTTGTTTTTTTCTTCTGTTTTTTTTTTCTTTGCTCCTTTTTCTCTCTAAACTCTCCATATCATCCCAATCAATACGAGGAAAAACATATACAGTAATTTGTACCTCATGATTAAAGCGAAGAACATTTTTCTTTATACATATGCATCTTGTACAGATGCAAATATATGTCTCTTGTAAAAGGACAATCTCAATTTGGAATGGGACTCAAAAACATGAACATTAAGTGACATAGTCAAACAAATAAATGAATGAATGAATGAATAAATAAACGAATAAATGAATTGGAAGGGTCTTGAATCATAGAAAGCAGCTAAAGTTGATGGCATCATTAATTCCTGGTTTCTCATAAGATTTGGTGGAGTGGATCCATCTGCATTCTCTTTGAAGCAGGAGTTTATCCCAGTTCCCTCCCCTACTAGGTATATGGATTCTATCCACAACGAAAAAGCTTAGTCCCTGGGTTTTTCCCCCATGTGCCTGTACCATATGTCTGGCAATGGGGGACCTTAGGTCATGTGCCCCAATATCAGAGATATGGTCAGAGATTCTGTTTTTTAACATTCTTTTTGTCTTCCCTATGTAAAACATATCACATGTGCATGTTAGAAGGTATACAACCCCTTTAGTTTCACAGTTGGCAAAATGTTTACATTTTATGTTTTGTCCACTAGGGGTAGTGGTCTTAGATCCCGTTTGGATAAAGGGGCAAAATTTGCACTTTTGGCATTTTTTGCCAAAAGTGCAGTAGGGGACCCTCCTTCAATATTTTGTATATTCTACACTTCACCTTCCTTTCCCCATTTATATACCGCTTGATAATACCGTAATACCTTGGTTTACAAGTAACTTGGTTTGAGAGTGTTTTGCAAGACAAGCAAACATTTCTGAAAAAATTTGACTTGATATACAAGCAATGTCTTGCAATAAGAGCAACATTTTGTAGAAAAGCACCACCCGAATAAGGCTGTAGCAGTGCGAGTGGTGAGTCTGTTTAACGACAATGCGATGTCACATTGGATAGATTCCTTGTTAAGGTTTCACGAAATGAAAAAGATTCCATTGAGCCGAGAGATAGCAGTGATTCCGTTAGTGATAGTGAAAGTTGTCCTACACAATAATCCTCCTCTCTCTTGTCCCCCTCACCCCAGCCACGAAGGTAACCGGAAATTGGTTTATTTTTCTTTATATTTTGTACAGTATTATATTACTGTATTGTATTGTAATCATTTTTAAATGAATATTTTTGGGTTGTGGAACGAATCATCTGAATTTCCATTATTTCCTATGGGGAAATTCGCTTTGATATACAAACGCTTTGGATTACGAGCATGCTTCCGGAACGAATTATGCTCGTAAACCAAGGTATTACTGTAAATATATATTCCTGGGAGGTTGGGATTTTTGGCAGAAGAGACATGCAATGACTCTCCTACCAAAAAATCCCTCCTCTTTCCCCCAGCAATTTTTTATTTTTTATGTACAATGCAGTGTACATGCTCACCCCATTCATGTAGTTATTTCACCAGTGGCCACCCAATGGCCAAAGAGGACTGAAGAGCGATCTGACAGTGCTGGAGAATTGCACACTTGTAAGGCAAGTGTGTGCTAATGTGCAAGTATGCGGTGTGTGGTTTACTTCTACTTTAAGGAAATACTTTATTTTTTTACTTTTTTTTGCCTTTTTTTGTATTTAGCATCTTAGTGCTGCTGACCTCCTGCAGTGTCTTTTCAGTCTTTTCCTGTTTAACTGCACTTGATACATTTCATTGCTCCGGGTGGACTCCCTGACTATGTCAATGGTGGGAAATGCCTGTGTAATGTGTGTCTGTACAGTCACTTACACTATATTGCCAAAAGTATTGGGACGCCTGCCTTTACACGCACATGAACTTAAATGGCATCCCAGTCTTAGTCTGTAGGGTTCAATATTGAGTTGGCCCACCCTTTGCCACTATAACAGCTTCAACTCTTATGGGAAGGCTGTCTACAAGGTTTAGGAGTGTTTCTATGGGAATGTTTGACCATTTGTGAGGTCAGGTACTGATGTTGGGCGAGAAGGCTGGGCTCGTAGTTCTCGCTCTAATTCATCCCAAATGTGTTCTATTGGGTTGAGGTCAGGACTCTGTGCAGGCCAGTCAAGTTTCTCCACCCCAAACTCGCTCATCCATGTCTTTAAGGACCTTGCTTTGTGCACTGGTGCGCAGTCATGTTGGAACAGGAAGGGGCCTTCCCCAAACTGTTCCCACAAAGTTGGGAGCATTAAATTGTCCAAAATGTCTTGGTATGCTGATGCCTTAAGAGTTCCCTTTGCTAGAGTTGCTGTTGTTCCCAGTTGCTTCCACTTTGTTATAATACCACTAATAGGTGACTGTGGAATATTTAGTAGCGAGGAAATGTCACGGATAGATGTATTGCACAGGTGGCAACCTATCACGGTACCAGGCTTGAATTCACTGAGCTCCCGAGAGCGACCCATTCTTTCACAAATGTTTGTAGAAGAGTCAGCATGCCGAGGTGCGTGATTTTATACACCTGTGGCCATGGAGGTGATTGGAACACCTGGATCCAATGATTTGGAGGGGTGTCCCAATAATTTTGGCAATATAGTGTATAGTCTCCATTAAAAGATCATTTGAGCAATTGGGAGACAGGGAAAGAGCACTGTCACCACAGGAAGTGCCTAAACAAAGATCTTCATGGCAGGAGCACTAGGTATTAAACTAATAAATGCTGATGATTTAAAAAAATATTGAAAATTACTTATGAAATTACATTAAATAGTTAAAGAGTATGTGAGAGTTTAGCGATTGGGTTTACACATACTTAGAACCAGGACTGAAGCAATATTTTCATTTTGAGTACTGTATCCAGTGACATAGCTACAGAACTGGACCCTAACTCCCTACTCAGCACTTACTCTTACATCCCCATATTAAATACTAGGCTTCCTTGTTATATGTTATATATATATATATAACAAGTCCATTTACTGCCGCCGGTCGGCGACCCACATTCCGCCCTATTCCTCACACTGACAGGCACAGGACTCTAGTTTGCACTGAGCGGTGTGTCCTACAGCCGCATTCACGTCCTCTGAAGCCGACTGCACGCCGCCGAGTCCCATTCAATCAACCCCCCGCAGACACAACAGGGACACGGATGGACTTCCGTCTTCCCTCCCTCCGGTTCTAGCTACTCGCTCGCTTGGATGGGCTTTCCCCGTTGGGCACCCACCCAGGGAAGGCTCTCTCCCTGGACACCTTGATCCTCAGAGGCCGCCTTTCCTCCAGTCCCCGGATACTAATGTAAGTGACATTTTTTCTTTGCGAGCATAAACATACACTCAGGTTACTGCGCCCTTTTATGTCTTTTTAGTGGTCTGTCTCCCATGCCACTACACTCTACATATTTTTCTTTCCTGGATTTATGCTGACTCTTTTGAGCAGGAGATCACTCTGCTGTCTGCATAGAGCTGGACACAAGTGTTGGAACAAGTGTTCCGATACGTGGCTCTTGGACACGAGACCTCATGTTGGTATCGATATCGGTCCTGCAGGGCGGTTAGGGGCATGTGGTCAGGTCACGCTGGACTTCAGGATACCAACACTAACCGTCTTTTTAAAATGAAAAGGCCTGATAGTGAAATATGTACTGACTATAATTATATAAAAAATTCAGACAGTGCTTAAACAGCCCCCTCATCCACTGCAATAAGTATAAGCAATTTAAATGCAATATTATGAAACACAGTACTAAAAGCCCTTTCCCGGCTGTGCTGAATTCTAAACAAGAAGTCAAATTTATTAGATTTAAGGGCAGTTACAAGCATTATAGCAACATATTGAACATAATTCTAAAATAATTGAGTTAGTTTTTAATATACTTCAAGCTTGCTGCACTTATGGATGCAGATGGGAGCGATGCTTTGAAGAGTCGGTTTGTAGATGATTAAAAATCCGGCAAAAGGATAAATTTGTGTCTGCAAAACAAAACACAAAATAGATTAAGAATTTGCGAAGTTGGAAGATGATCTAAGGCAGGCTGTTTCATTAAGTGCCAGAGGAGTACTGTGCATCACTAGGCCACAGGCACCAAAGTCTCATTAAAGAATAGCTCCTTCTAAGTGATAATCTGTATGTATGGAAATATGACTCTAGCTTGGAGTGGCTCTTTAGAGTAAACCTGCACTCTGTACAATTTTACTTGTCTATGAAACTCTGTTTTTGACTCTACCTGTACCACGGCACCTTGTTTCCTTTTTATCCACTGAGAGCCCCCAAAATTTCTGTACAAGTATTGATTTTTTGAAAGCACACTTCTCACTGGCACTATGTGACAGCACTCAGGACCAATAATTGGCCACTTAGTCATCAAGCTTTGAATTGTATGGAGGCAGGGAAAAAAAAGTTACATGTGCCCTTGGAGTAAAGGGTATTTCTAAAGGCCTTAACAGTGCAGTGGGGATAAACCACATTGCCAAACACTTGTTGACACCTTACAAGACCAACTATATGCATTTGTTGGGCATCACAATACAAAACCATTTGAACTTGGCATCACTTTGCAGTGATAACCGCATTCACTCTTATGGGAAGGCTTTCTAAAAAAAATGTGGAGTGTGTCCAGCCAAAATAGCATTTCGGAGGTCAGGAATCTGGTTCACAATAAGCATTTCAGTTCATCCTAAAGGTGTTCAGTAGGGTTGAGATCAGGGCTCTGTGTAGGCCACTCAAGTTCCTCCACACCGAATTCATCAAACTATGTCTTTATAGACTGACTGGCTTTGTGCACAGGGGTACAGTCATGCTGGAACAGAAAAGTACCACCTCCTCCAAAACTGCAGTCACAAGGTTGGATATGCACAGTTGTCTAAATGTTTTTGTATGCCTTTGCATTAACAGACCCCTTCACTGGAAACACCTAAACTCAAGTTGGAGAGGTAACCTCATACTTTTAGCCATGCAAAGGACAGGCACCACTGCTCTATGAAGTACATATGTCTACTTTAATAGACAACTACTACGATGTGGATTTATGAAACTACATATCAAGCACTGTTTAATTTACAAAATGTTGGCATCTTGTAACAACAGGAGCACGGATCCACCAGGAGCAGGGGTGTTCTTATGTTCTTATTAACCCCTCACCCCCAAAATAAATATATGTGTATATATACACAGTATATATACACAGTATATATATTATATATATATATATATACATACACACATAATACATACACTTGCACCCTTGCAACTCCCACCAAATGTTGTATTGGTCTTTCTCCAGCTCCAAGACAGAGGACCTTAGCAGTTTCAAAAGCCCCCAATATTTGTTTGGTCACTGGCACCACCCTTACTGCAAGGTGACTCAAGCTAAAAAGTGTACTTGTGCCCAACCCATGAAGTAGTGGCTGTCTGCAAACAAGAACATAGTAGTAGGAAAGTGGAGAGAAGGTGAGTATGTACAGCAGATGGGGCCAAAATTCAAGTTTTGCCATGCGTAGGCAAAACACTGGTTTGTTCTTAGCACATATACAGTGTGTTGTACATAGTACCAGTTTTGGGGTGTCCTCGGTGGAAGAAGAAGAGGTAAATGCCACGTCTTGTAGCAAGATCAGAAAGTGCACCCCTCTCCCAAAAAAATGAATGAATACATAATTAATTCCTTCTCCCTATAGAGTTGTAAAAATGAAAGTTGGACAAACAATGACCCCTGATTTGTTCTTTATATATAAACATTAACTTTAATCCCCTAATGCTGTTTGAATATCATCCGTCTGCGGCATTGACTTTAATTTCCTAATGCTGTTTTTAATTAATCTTTACAGCTTTAATATCACGTAATATTCTTTTGTTGATGAATTAAATTTTAATGGCCTATCGGCCCTATGTGTGGATAGTGCCAAACGCTGCACTTCTTTGTGACATAAAATTTTACGTACGTCTGAGTCAGGCATGTTGTTTTGTGTTTATTCCGGCAAGAGAGTACATTTTTATTGCAGACATAATTACATGATCTTGGTTGTTTTACAATGTAAGAGGAAAAAACTTTACATTTTCAAATGAATGGAACTAATATTAAACGCTAAACATTTGTTCATCTTAAGCCCTAAACTTTCTTAAAACCATCAAATTCGGCATGCACTAAGCCCTCGTTCACACCTGAACGTTTTGTAGCGCGTTCTACGCTCGACGAACGCTCTACAAAACGCTAAAAAATATAAATCCCATTGTATTCAATGGTCTCGTTCCCACCTTGGCGTATTTCCGCCCGTCCCTAACGCGCTACAAAACGGCCCACGCCTGAAAAGGTACAGGTACTACTTTGGGCCGTTTTGTTGCGCGTTTCCATTGGGATACAGCCAAGTAGCCTTCGGAAACGCGCGACGGTTGCGCAACCTTACCGCGAATCGCAGTAAAAAACGCGCGACAGACGCGCATATGCAATACGCCTAGGTGTGAACGAGACCTTAAACATCAAGAAACTTTGTTGGTGCCTTTAAAGCACCCTTCAGCTCCCATCTCCTAAAGCTGTTCTCTGGGCGAAACAGCTAAATTACCCAGATGAAAAAACACATAGAAGAGCTGTTTTATCTTCCAAAGCAGGGGTAGCCAAACTCCGGCCCTCCAGCTGTGGTGGAACTACAAATTCCATGAGGCATTGCAAGATTCTCACAGCCACAGACATGACTCCTCTACAGAGATGCATCATGTCGTTTCTCCACAGCTCGAGGGCCGGAGTTTGGCTACCCCTGTTCCAAAGGATTTGTGTTTCTGTCCACCTAGTCCTGAGATTTACAAAGTTATGTCCCATAGCACGGTCATCTCTAGCATGGAAGGTAACTGATCTTTGTCTGATGCAGTTCCACTTTCACTTACAGATCTCCTCCCCACTCCCACTCTTTGACTGGACAATGAAAGGAGAAGCAGCACACTGATTAACTCACTTATTTATCAGTCTACTCTATTGGCTCCTTATTGTGCTTCTTCCTTGTCCAATCTGAGCTTGACTGTACAAGGAACTGCAAGATGCTGATGCCAAGTCAAAATCAAACACTTGCATTGCTTGCATTTGAAAAATGCATGTAATTTTGTCTTAATGATTACAGTGCTGCTAATCTGTGTTATATCGCCCTGGAGCTTGTTAAAAGCCCACTGAAGTCTATATTCTTAAAAAGATTATGTCATTTGCAACATCCATCAAAACTGTTACCTGTATAAAGTGAAAGGTCATAACGGTTCATTATAAAATGGGCCCTTAAACATTTTTAAACACTACCAGTGTAAGTGCCGAAAACTATCTTTTATATTAGCTTCCTATGACCCCCTGCACACCAGGACACAGACTGAGAGAAGGAGGGCCATCAGGGCAGACCAGTGAGAGTTCTATTGCTTTTCAAAGTGTTGTGTATATTTTGTGTACACCCGAAGCAGGGCGAACCCGTCCCACAAATGAGAGCTGGGCGCAGTAATGACAGATCAGGATCCCCAAATGATCTGGAGACACTGATCTGTCATTAAACAATAACAACTGGACGGAGCCGTCCGTGATGTCACAGCCAGCTCCACCCAGTTGTTATTCATTGGCCGGGACCTGCTAGAAGGATCTAGCAGATGTCGGCCAATAGGAAACAGTTGGGCTGTGCTAGCTGTCACTGCTAGCTCCACCCAATTTTTTATTTTACTATTTAATTTACATATTTTTCCTACCTATTATTTTTTAAACTCTTTTCATTGATTTTCTATTCTGCTCGCTACCACGGAGGTCCACAGCTCAGCATGCAGAGCATGTTCAGCTAACCAAAGTGCAGCCGAAGGTAGCCGATGTACGGCTGATTTCAGCCAATTTATGGCTGAAATCAGCCGTACTGAGCTGAAGTGAATAGCGGAACGTTGTGTGGCTTACTTCACTTTGGCTGGGTTATTCACTTGGCTGCGTTCGGCAGCTTTGTTAATAACCCCCTGTGTTTATTATAGGTATTTACTGTATATGGAGTCGGCAATTTACATTGCAGTGCACATTAAAAGCCGTCCCGGCCCTCGAGGAGCTTACAATCCAAGTTCCCTATCTGACATGAAAACACACAGGAGCCGATTGACCTACCAGCATGTCTTTGGAGTGTAGCAGGAAAACCATACAAGCACATGGAGAACATGCAAACTCCTTGCAGACAGTGTTGTGACTGGGATTTGAACTGGGGACCTACAGTGCTGCGAGGCAGATGTAATAACTGCCCACTAACACTGGGAACTTGCTTACAAAGGAAAACTTGCGTACAACCTCATTACCCCGGCTAGCTGCTTCAATGTCCAGCCGGCAGACTAGAGGAGGGGATGAAGGAAAATTTTGCCAGCTGATTTTTTTTCTTGCGTTCACCATTTATATGCATGAGCCCCATTAGAGGGATAACTGGGAAGATAACTGGATGGATGCAAATGTTGAACTGTGCACAAGAAAGATGTAGCAGTAATGTAGGACATAAAAGTAGGACATAAAACTGAGCTCCTGAGATTATGATATTTTCCCCGAAGCTCTACTTTAAATTGAATCTCACCATATGATTTTTCTATTAGTCCATGGAGAGGTCCCAGGCCTACAGCTGCCAGGTGTCGCAAGAGCAGCCAAGATGCTAGACTTCACCCGCAGTACCACCAACAGGTGGAAGGCGGAATCACAACTGTCATTTCATAAATTACGTTCTCACCTTCGTACCCTCTATCTGCTAATTGGCAAAAATTGCCTTACGAAAGAAAATTGTAAAGTAGCAGATATTTAAACTGTTCATATCTCAGATTGCCTTTTAAGGTGCTCAGACGACTCATATCTCTTAATGAAAATTTGATGATTTTAAATGTAAAAATATTTGAAAAGTTAAAAGCAAAATAGGCGACTAGAAGTTCATCTCATCCTGTCTGTTGGGACAAATAAATCATTCAGCGTACCCCATGATGTGTCATAGGCCTCCAAAACTTCAAAAGAACAAAAGTTTATTCATAAAATATTTTGCAGGTATCACCAAGATTGTACAGCGTGTTGCTTCTTAAAGATGAATAACGCCGAGGGCTATTCGGCTCCAATCTGCTTTAATAATGCCAAGGCCGGATGTGAGCACGCACAATATCTCCGTTCAAAGTTGGGAAACATATTTTGTTCTGTCTGCATCTCACTCCCTAATTTCCATTCTAATTAGTTAGAATTTGAGGGGGGCGTGTCCTGCTAATGGCGGAGTAGGTCGCAAGGCTTGAGCGCTCCGAGGTCCAACCGACTTACAGACGACCTAACGGCACTTATACCACCCCATACAACCCTGCACGACCATGTCTCAAAGCAGGAAGGATGGCGGCACCCCGTCGCAACGGAATACCCCGTCCTTGCAGCGATACTTTTCCTCTACACAGACCAGGACCCGCAGCCGGGGACAATCCAATATGGCGCCGGATGCTGGACAGCAATCCACAACACGAGGCACAGAACGCTCGCCCTCACCTGGCAATACTGACCGACGTCCAGGCTCGCGTTCACCGCGGATGTATGAGTCCGACTCCACGGATGGCGATCACTACCAGGCCTGCAACCTGCCATCGGATATACCGCCAGAGTTCCGAGCCCTTCTACAATACCTACCTACAAAAGGAGGACTTTGCGGCCCTGGTTACGAGAGTAGAGACAGCGCTCCAGCGAGACCTGCATAAAATGCGCCAAGAGGTACAGGCGGTATCCGTGGAGGTCTCCACGGTCTCGGCATCTTGTGCAACGATGGAAGCCAGGGTCCAACGACTCGAGCAGGCCCAATCGGGTCATTCCTCCCAGCTCGCGGCCGTCCAAATGCAAATGGAGGACCTGGAAAAAAAGCAGACAACATGAAGATGCATGCTATAACATGTGCAACATGCTTTCCATCCTACAATCCTATGCAATGACATTTCAAAACAAGCACCTTTATTTCAGAGTTCAGATATTTACTAACATTTAGTCAGTACTATGACATTTACAAATGATTACATTAAGAAGTTTGATCATGGGGGGCGTGTCCTGCTAATGGCGGAGTAGGTCGCAAGGCTTGAGCGCTCCGTGGTCCAACCGACTTACAGACGACCTAACGGCACTTATACCACCCCATACAACCCTGCACGACCATGTCTCAACGCAGGAAGGATGGCGGCACCCCGTCGCAACGGAATACTCCGTCCTTGCAGCGATACTTTTCCTCTACACAGACCAGGACCCGCAGCCGGGGACAATCCAATATGGCGCCGGACGCTGGACAGCCATCCACAACACGAGGCACAGAACGCTCGCCCTCACCTGGCAATACTGACCGACGTCCAGGCTCGCGTTCACCGCGGATGTATGAGTCCGACTCCACGGATGGCGATCACTATCAGGCCTGCAACCTGCCATCGGATATACCGCGAGAGTTCCGAGCCCTTCTACAATACCTACCTACAAAGGAGGACTTTGCGGCCCTGGTTACGAGAGTGGAGACAGCGCTCCAGCGAGACCTGCATAAAATGCGCCAAGAGGTACAGGCGATATCCGTGGAGGTCTCCGCGGTCTCGGCATCTTGTGCAACGATGGAAGCCAGGGTCCAACGACTCGAGCAGGCCCAATCGGGTCCTTCCTACCAGCTCGCGGCCCTCCAAATACAAATGGAGGACCTGGAAGACCGCAACCGACGCCAGAACATCCGGATCCGAGGGCTTCCTGAGGCGACCCTGCCAGCGGATCTCCATTCCTCGATACAGGCCGTCTTTGGCTCGCTGCTGCCTGATTCCACACCGGAATCCATCTTGATTGACAGGGTGCACCGAACGGCTGGCCCTCCATCGACAGATGTTTCCCGTCCACGAGACGTCCTGTGCCGACTCCACCGTTACACCGTGAAAGAGGAGGTTCTGCGCCAGGCCTGGCTGAAACGTCCCGTGGAGTTCGACGGGGCACCCCTGCAGATATTGCCGGACATCTCCCGTAATACCCTCCGCCGCCGAGCCCTCATGCGGCCTCTTCTGGAAGAGATACGGCGGGCGGGGGCCATCTACCGTTGGGGGTACCCTATACGTCTACACGTCCGCAAAGGCAGCTCCACATTTCTGGTCCGATCCCGGGCAGATGTCCCGGCCGTATGTGAGCTCCTCGGAATCCCCACGATACAACTGCCGGACTGGTTAGCACACTTCTCGGAGGATCAGGCCGCAGCACCGAGACCTCGCAGAATCCGACGGGCCCGTCGCTCCTCCTCCAGCGAGAATCCTGCCCGACCAGTCGAAGATGCGCTGGAAGCATCGGAATCCTGAATGGGGTGAGATAGCTCCATGTATCCCCCAGCCAAACACTCCTGCTTCAGTCTGAGCTGTGGACTTGCCCTTCTCCCCTTCAGCTATATGTCCCCCTTTGGTCCCTGGAAAAAAAAAAACGCGGGATCTACCCCCTCTACCTAGCCTCTAGCTCTTAAGACCTTGTTGACCCCAGCCTCACTTTGCCGGCCACCCACTCACCCTGGACATCCGAGACCCCGCTTATCACCTGCATGGTCCCCCCCGCCCCTGGGATCAGCTTAGTTTGGATGTGGGGAACCGCTACACCGGTTCACTGTACAGGTCATTCCCCCCTGCTGGTCCATGGGTGAGGGGCTATGCGGTTTAGGCCACCGTAGTATGTCTTTTTATTATTGCCGCAAATGTGTTATACTTGTGTGCAGACGATTTATCTCTATACTGGTCCCGGTGTATGGGAACGGAGGATTTCCCAGAAATTCACCGACCATCACATCCCTGAGGACCCAGTATTCTTCCTCCTCCACCATAATCACTTCTCCTTAAAGGGGTATTCACGCTCAGTGCTGATACATTTACTAAATGCTGCCCGTGCCTGTATTCCATTGCTATGGAAACAGGAGAATCCACCCTCACTCAAAATCTGGTTCACTAAAATAAACGACATCCGCACCATGGAGGACCTCACAAGCTCAGTAAAAAGGTACCTCATCTAAATTTGCGACCACATGGTTTTACTGGTCCGACTTCACCACAACAACCGAATACAGTACCATCATGGGATCTTGAGTGGAAACCACACCTTGAAAAGCGCACCGGTTCGCCCCGTCACACCTTCCTCTACCCGGACCCATCCCCTCTCTTGCCGCCTGCTATAGGCCCCACTCCGCCCCAATCTGTCTTCCCCCACGTCCTTCCCCATACCCTCGGCCCCGCAGCAGAGTACGCACCCGCCAAGTTGGTAATATACCGGCTATCATGCCGCACCTCCCCCTGGATACCGCAATGCCTGGACGCTGTCTATCTCCCCGAGACACGGCGCTCAGGAACACCTGTCACAATTAGAATTTGAAAGATCCAAATATATAAAATTAAATATAACTTCAAAAAGTTATAATATTGGAAATATTGAAATTAAAACCCAGTTTACAAAAAACAAAACAAAGATGCACAGGAACAGTACAAATAATGTAGCGCTCACCCCCAAAGGAGCTGCTGAATGCCCAGACACCTGGAATTAACCAGATAACTGCCACTATAAATCCAGCCAGGCTGACTACAGCCCTGGCAATCACTAAATGTCTAGTAGCCACATCACAGAAGGTGATGGGGGCTACAATAAAAACAAAGCTTCTCCAGCCAGAACACTAAAGGGTTATAGGTATGTATAAAGCAGTCCAAAAAAAAAAGTGGTAGGGGGCTTTAAGAGGGAGGGAGGGGGGAGTGTTGAGACAGCAGGTATTTGACTTTAAATTTAGGAACTAGGATTGAACTTCGGCTATGAAGTTGTTTGTAGTTCAGGAAAATGGCAAACTAATGCATTTGCTCGTTTCTGTGACAAGCAAGTATTAATCCAGTCACTTCCTGGCCTATGAACTGTAGTACTGTACTGTAGTAGCTTAGAAGGGACAAACTGTGTACGGAGACTTTGAGTTGATAGGGGTAGGTGACAGAGCATTTTTAGTGAGATAAAGTTACTGTTATACATTGCTATACAGTGCTACATCAAAGTGAACTGGAGTGTGGGCTGTCATCATAACCATTTCTTGACACCACTGCTGGGTTTCCATAATTAACATCTCTTGCCACTGCTGCTGGCCTGCCACCATTACCTGCTCCTGTCACTATAATCATCTACTGCCACCATTACCAGCTCCTTCAACCGTTGCTGCCCTGCCACCATAACCAGCTCTTGCCACTGCTGCTAGTCTGCCGTTATTGCCAGCTCCTGTGCCCTTCTTGCTCTGTTCTGGTGTTCAGGCACTGCAAAGGTACCACACATAACGTTTCTGCAGCTGGGTCTCAGCTCAAAATTTCTATAAGTTTGCTACAGGAAAAATAATGCTTTGCGTCTCATAATTTCTGGCCTATTCCACTGCTCCAGCAATCAATAATATTATTGGCTATTGTCTCTCTGAAAACCTGCCTAGTCTTTCCCTATAAAACTGCAGCCTACTAAAAGCGCTTACATACTGCTTATATACTGTGTATGGACTCTGTATACAACTTCAGGCTTTTTCCTGTAACAAAAACACACTACAAAATGGATTTTTAAATTAAAACCTGCATGGTCCCTCCCTGTAAAACTGCAGTCTGGTAAAAGCGGCTTAAATACTGTGCATGGAGTCAGTACAATATTTGTCTGGCTTTTTTCCGTGAAATAATTACATTATTGATTGAAATCTGACTGGTGTTTCTCCTTTTTAAATTGCAGGCTAGAAAAGGTGTTTAAATGCTGTAAAATACAGTAAAATATTTTGCTGGCTTTTTTGTGAAAAATGTTTACTCTAATATTTATTTTTTTAATTACACACTCTGGTGTCTTTTCTTTTCAAAATGTGACCTAGTAAGAGTGATAACATTCTGTGCATGGAATCAGTACAATCATTTGCTAGGGTTTTTTTCTATGAAAGAATACACTCTAATCTTGATTGTTGCTTTTTTTCTGTTTTCATAAAAAGTAACCTGGCTGCTTTGTGGAGCATGAGGTTTGTGGAGTATGAGGTCAGTAACCATAGCACACACTATATCCTAAGAGCCAATCTCCAGGGGAAAAAAAACTCCCTTTGCAGTGGAGTTTTCCCAGCATTGCAAGGCTTGTTTAGGTAGATTTACTTCTCAGGAGCCTGTAGAAAGAGAAACCTGAAGTTCCCCCCTGGGATAATAAACCCAAACCTAAGAACTCTAACCACCACCCTGGGATAATCAATCCACACCTAAGGCACATGTCCACCCCAACCCCCTTGGCATAATAAACCCACACCTAAGCCCCCCCCCCTATTATTGACATGTAAGGTATGGCTTCAGACACTATCAGGGACATTACCTCTTTAAAAGGAAGAAACTTCTTCTTGTACTCCATGGAGAGGCCTTAACAGGTTGCTCTGCATGTTCTCCAGTAGCTTTTTGAAAGCCTTGGGGCTGCTGGAAAAGGAAGCTAGGTTGCCAGCTCAGGATTTGTGGCCTTCGCACGAGAACTCAAGCTACATGGGACAATACCTAGAAGCCAAGCCTCTGCACAGCCCTACCACCTCCCTATAGCATGTCCCCAGTTTGTTGCAGAGCTGTCAGCCCTTCCACTCGGCCACCACCTGGGCTCCCACAATGCCCAGCTCTCCGCACTGACACATAACAACCAACATAACACAGGAGGTGAGCTGGGCCACACCTGCGCAGATCGCAGAGATGACAAAGGGATGGCTACTGTCACCTGGATTGGTGAGGGATAATAACACTCACCCAACGCAATGCACACTTGCCCCCTGCCCCCCTATCCTTCCCCAGGTTCCAGTAATAATATATTTTTTTAAATTATAATACAGACATGCTGCACCTGTAGGTAGTTGCCCACAGTTGCTGGAGGGAAATCTGGCCCTGTGTTTAGGTCTAGAGTACCTTAAAAAAACAGTTTTACTTACCTGTTCCCCACTCCCCCAGCATTTGACACTCTCCTTGTCTCCCCTACACTCAACCTTGTGGACTGTTCCTCTGCATTTCTACATACAATGCAAGGCTGTGGACATGGCATTATACTTGATGATGTCAGCTGGGCCTCAAACTACCAGTGTGAAGGGGGTAAGAGACTGTGGGTGCTGGTTTTTGATCTAGGAGGGATCTTAGTGTTACTGATCCTTTCCTTTCCAGGTTTAGCCTCAGGCAGGTCCCTGACCAAGCTGAATTGCTTTAGCTGCCATGAAAAAAAATGAAATCACAGACCTTGCTGTACTATCTGGCAGGGATGAGTGAATATCAAAAATATCTAACAGAAATACTGTATAAATCCTTTGGAAAGTTCACAAAAATGTATTTCAGCTGAGTTTCTTTGGCTGATTATGCGCACTTCTGCCTTAAATAGACAGTGCAGAAAAATTCTGATATTCCAGTGATGGCTATTTTGGCACAGGCAGCACAAATGTAAAAGGCAAAAGTGACTTTTACACCATTTAAGTCTACTCTAGTACACCGTGATCTTGTTTCCTATGTGACAGATTCCCTTTAAAATGTGTGATAAGTGCTAAACTCTCATCTAATGTGTTACTCTGTTGCTTAGAGCAAATGTCCTTTTTGCCCTACTGTAAAATCTGCTTTTGGAGATTCAGTCCTTTTGTGGGCTGAAATGCATCTTTTTAAAAATTCTCCCTGAACCAAAGCAAATATACTTTTAAGTTATATAATTATCTCTATTTTATTAGAGCAAACTGTGCAGCTATAAGCAGGAGAATTAATTTTTTTTTTACTTATAAATTCAGTGCCGAGCCTCAAAGACAAATTCTACCTGCCATTTATTGTGACAGCCAAATCACAAAATACATTTATTATGCTTTTATACTCTTATCCAGAGCCTTGATGGGAAATTTTATTTGACATGATACCTTTAAAACGCACCATGAATTTGTCTGCATGAGCCACAATCCAATAAAAGGAGTCTTGCATTTTATTTTATTTTTTTTTACTAGAGGAGCACTGTACACCATTTCTATACACCATTAGCACAAGAAGATGCTGAATATTAAAATAGTCACCTTGAAGATTTTTTTTTCCTAAGAAGAATAAGAATAAAAACCAACAATAAAATGCATAAATAACGGGTTTGCATAAAAGTGTAAAACATAAAGGGGATTTCTGCTTTATGGTGTAGGTCCAGGTCGGTTGAAAAAAAAAAATCCTTCAGGGTAAATTATAACCATTACAGGAATTATAACAAACTTCATTGAAAAGTAGTAACTGCTGCTGTTGTGTCGAAACTGACACATGCATTCCAGTCGCTTCCTACTGCTTGCTGGGTTGGACCACCTCCTCTAATCTCATGATCAGTCCGACGGGGAGCTGGGGAGAGCAGTGCAACAATCATGTGAGCAAACAGCGAGGTGTCTTAAAGTCAAATAGTGTAAGGTGACTAGGTCTACTGCGCATGTGCGAGGTCCCGTTTTCCGTACAACAGAAAAACATGTGACAGTGTGCATTGGCGCGCAACAGGACATATGCGCAAAGGCACGCTAACCTCTGGCGCACAGGAAGTGATGCAGTATCTTTAATTGATCAGCCTATTTAACGGAAGCATGGCCTGTGCTTAATTGCTGGATGGTCTTTCAGCTGGTCCCTGTAATCCTGTTCTGACTGATTGCTGCTCCTGTGCTTTCAGGGCTGGTGCTAGGATTTTTGCCAACACAGGCAAAGTTGAATTTTTGCGCAGCAACCAAC
>NW_017306416.1:1740025-1756415 GCF_000935625.1 Nanorana parkeri
GCAAGTATCGGGGCATTTTGACAAGTACAAGTACTTGTCAAAATGCCCTGTTTTTTCTGCCCTCACCCTGCAGTGCCCTCAGGCGGCCGCCTGACTTGCCTTGCGGTAGCGCCGGGCCTGTGTGCTTTGACCCGGATTGTACCTGACTTCTTCTGATTGCCGCCTGTCTTCTGGCCTTGGAATTGTTACTGGACTTTGCCTGTGCCTTATCCCTTGTACTTCGCTGCCCAACCGGTGTGACCCCTGGCTTGTCTGACTTTGATTCTGCCTGCTGCTCTGGTACCTTGCGGTTCGCCCCATGTGACCTCTGTTCTGCTTTACCCGATCCTGATTCAGGACTTCTGCCTGACACGGTGCTGCCCCATACACTGGCACCCATGCTACTTGCTGTTTCTCAGGCTGTGTTTCCAACCTCAGCGTCTGAGGGACACGAGGTGCAAGGGAAGCCTTCTTATCCAACCAGTCTCCAGCCAGGTACATGATACCGGGGTAGCCGAGAGCCATTTGTATTTTTCAGCAAATTTAGAGAATCATGGTTGACTGCAGATTGTAATGGAAATACATTTTTTTACTACCAGATCTGCGCTGGATGTAGAGGTGGTACTATCTGTAAGGAATAAATCAAGGTAACTGGACTTGTATTTTTCTTGAAGATGTTTCACTGGTCATCGGACTAGCTTTCTCAATTCAGAATTGAGAAAGCTGGTCAGATGACCAGCAAAACATCTTCAAGAAACATACAACAAGTCCAGTTGCCTTGAGGTATTTTTTACTGATATACCATGACCTGGATGAATGAGAACCTTCACAGACGTAGAGGTGGTACTGTTTTTGTGGCACTGCCACTGTAATGTGTGTAGAGCTCCCAAGGCATCAAGCTCTTGGCAGTCATTTTAACCATACACATAAAGCATCCAAAATGCTGAAGAAGGAAAGAACCCTTAAGTATGTTAGATGTATATTTGCACAATTTTTTACATTTTAAAATCACAACGTCCTCATAACTGGCAGTCTGAGACTTTTGATTTACTCCGCTCCTCACCAATCACCACAATTACTACACCTGCAAGAGATCGACCAAGACAAGCAGCCACAGGGAGCCCTCCCAGTGAACTGAAAAATCCACATCAGAATGAAACTACTTGTGCACTTGAAAGATCCAGCTCTACCTCCCACATCCACTCCTGGTAAGTCAGTGAGGCTGCCCATCACATTTATTTGCCACTTTTAATGGCAGGAGGGTGCGGCCAAAGTGCCATCTAGCCAGGAGAAGACTAAATTTGCATAACAGGGAGCCAAAAAACCCTGGGGTTCTCTAGAAGAAAGGTGAAGATACCTCCAGACACCTGGAGGTGCCTACTTTACAGTCTGATAATACAGCAATACAGGTACACTTTAAGAGCAACTGACCAACTGAAGTAAGAACATTTCAGTTTGAACATAACAGACAACATGTTAGTATTTTATGGACAATTATTGCTATAATTTTAAGCTTAAGTAATTTGAGTTTACAGGCTAAAAAAGAAAAAACACAAAACCCATCAACTATGTAACATTAAAAGCTATTTGCCTGTATCTGCTTTGGGTGCAATGTTCAGTAAAGTTTTGCTTTTGTCATAGGAAAAGCAAAGACTGATCTGTGGTTTCCAGATAACCACTGCAGACAATGTACTTTGATCCAATACTGACTCCTGTCCCATCCCCAAAATTGAGGAAATTGCTTTCTACTACTATGAAGGGATCTGTTACCTCTTTTGCGGGTACCGCTGCAGCCCGGCTTCAGAAACAGCAATTTAGCAGTGACTTTAGTTCTTCAGCTTGGAGATTCTAGTAGTCCTCATTTTACTTCTTGTTTAGTGATTCCAGCTCTTCATCTGTAATTGTGTAATCTTTCCTTCCAAATAAAATTTAACGTATTAACATAAGGAGAACATAATTAGGTCGACAATTAACAATACAAATACCATGATGCAGAGAGAAGCTGCAATTATGCAAGTCCAGCCGTTTATGGCTTAATCTAACAAGAGAGTCTCCTCGAGGGCACTTATTATGGAGTACATTTTATGCTCTCCGATAAGAATGACATTTTCAACCGGACTTATTTTCCTTCTAAAAAGGCAGCTGGAAGCATGGATTCACTCATTTGAATTGAGGGAAGAAAAAAAACAAATTAAGTGACCATAGAAAAACTGCAAGCATTCATAATATAAAGTAATTTCATGTCTAAGGCTGGGTCTATGCCAATGTTTCTGAGCCTGGCATGCTCCCTCCAGCAGCAGTGCCTAACGGCTTAGTACACATCAATGTTCATATAAAAGTTGCAGGTAACTTCCATGCTCCCTCATTAATTTATATGGATTTTCTGGTGCCTCTTCTCCCTTTAGCTCTGCCCAAGCACATGCAGGCTCCGTATTTTGTTGGCTTTGCAAGGATGTTAATGTTCTCTACTTATTAGATGCATAGTAAAATTGTGCAAATTAGGCTTCCTCAAGGAGATAACAGAGAAACATGTACAAGCAATGAGCCAGGGCACAGCCATTTAAAGTCTCCATTGGAAATGCATGTGACAGGGTGACAGCAAAGCAGAATAAAGGAGAACTATGAGGACAGTGAAATGCACTAATCCCCACAGATAGAGCCAACATGTGGCACTGCAGCTCCAGAATTGAGTGATCACGAACCACTGATCGCTCAGTTCGGGATCTTCTCCCGCAGAGAGCTGTGACTGTCAGTCACTGCATCCCACATGGATTCCCCCCCCCCTCCTTTCTCCAATCCTCCAGCGCTGGAGGGCCAGACAGAGGAGGGGTGGGCACAGCTGGCTCTTGATCTAGAGAGGCTGAGACTGCTATCAATCAGGTAGCAGGGTGAATCCCAACAATATTAATCGGGATATTTCCCAACTGCAGCGTGGCTCTATGCTGTTTAGAGAGTTTGCAGAGTTTGGGGTCACAGGAGGGCATTAGTAAATGTCCTCCTGTGACCCATAAAAGAACAAAAGCCCCAAAAAATGTTTCCATAGTTCTTTTAATTTGGAGACAGGAATAGAACAATGTTGCCCTATAACAGGAAGTGCCTGAACATGGACCTTCCGTAGTAAAATCACCAGGTGTCAAATTAATGAAAGTTGCAGATTTAAGATCGAAAAAATTGAATTAAAATGTTGAAAATTATATAAGACTTTAGTGATTGGGTTTACATCTTACTTTAAAACACATTCACCCAAATGCAGATTTTGTTCCCTCTGAAGCTGTCTTTAATCAAGTGAAAGTTATTTCTTGACAGCTGTGTTCCTGGTACACCTGAAACAGTGTGATTGGCTGGATCAGCTGACATGCCATTATTTTTTTTCAAACATGCAACGCTTGATTTGCCTTGATATTTATTCTGTAAAGCATTTTTAGAGAATTTCAAATATTTCCACAACCTTTACAAAGCGTTAAAAGCATTCAAACTGCTCCCAACATCATTTCTCTATACTGGACCTTGATCCTTGACAGCTACCATCAGTATTTCGGAACATGTTCTTTTTGCACTCAAACAGTTGTGGGAAGGGCACATTGTGATTGTATTGTATTACATTCTTTTGAAACAAATAATAATTGAATGTGAATTTCTACCACCGGAACCTCCACTTGTTACATCTATATAAATAAAAGATATTTATATATGAACTTGCAATCCATTGTGTTAAAGAGGACCTGAACTGTGAAAACTGTGACCAAAAAGAAAGGCAGAGGGCAAAGGACTGGTCACTAGTATTGCCTGTGGTCTCCCTGCAGCTAGTCTATTACGAACCTGGTCTGGGAGACTGGATGGTTGAGCAGGCTTCCCTTGCACCTCGTGTCTAAAAGCCTTTGGAGGATGGTGACAGAGGCCAGGCAGACACCGAGTGGCACGAGTGCCAGTAGTTATGAAACCGTGCAAGTAGAAGGGTAATCCAGAATTCAAAGTCGAGGCAAGCCGAGGTCAAAATCCAGGAGGTCAGTTGCAGTACCGAAGGAAGAGGCAGAAGAATAATCATAATAAATCACATTTTTCTTAGAACACGCTCCATCTGCGCATCACTTCCTGTGCGCCATCCTGCGCGTCTTTCTGTGGGAAGTGGTCGCATGCGCGTATTCTTCTGCCCAGCGGTACCTGGCGCATGCGTGGAACCGGCATGGTGCTGACATAGTCTTTTCCCCGTTATTGAATTACTCTTCCTTGTTTCGCACTGTGGGATGTCATGGAAGTATGGGGTGCTGGATCTTTTGTATTATTTATTTGTTTAATCTTGAGATTTTTACAGGGTACCATTCACAATTGAGCTGAACGTCTTTGGTCATTTTTTTCTGGCTGTTTGTGAGAGTGTGTACTGTTTTTTTTTTAAGCTTGAGCTTTTACTATTATTATTATTATTATCCAATGGAAAGCTAGTTACTAGGCAAGAAACCATGTAAAAAACACTCATTCAGGGTTATTCACAAAAGGGTGAAGGGTTTGGAGAAGGCAGGAGAAGTGAACAATCTAGGCCAAAATAGCTGATTTGGAAAAATTCTCCAATTCAGCTCACTTTCCAGTTCAGCGATGTTGTCCTAGATTGTTCACTTATCCTGTCTTCTCCAAACTCTTTACCCTTTTGTGAATAACCCCCATTATGTGCATTCTTGTGTGGTTTATTTCAAATGCTTGCGCTGAATTCTACAGCAGCCAAACATTCAACTTTGCCCCAAAAGAAGACCATGTACTTTTTTGAGTTATAGATGTTTTGCTACAAGGGATAGAATATTCAGATTTAAGCAGGGGCCATTAGAAACCATGGGATTCCTCCTGTTGAGCATTGCAATGCTTAGGCATTCAAGTAACAAAAAGCTCAAAAGCTCAGGTGTGAATGGGGCTTAAAAAAGGATTACTTGCAAGGCAGCTCCCTGGAGAACAATACCAACAAACACAATCTATATTGTCCAGAAAGTTTTTTTTTAATTCAGCCACATTTAGTTAAACCCAACATGTTTTGGGGATTCAAAAGTTCCCAGATGAGGAGTGACTTCATCAGGGCTACACAAAAACAAACTAAAAAAATACAATACATTGAAAATTAAAATCTGGATGTAAAACATAAAAACAGATCAGCATGTGGAGGACTATTACTGGGTAGAAGATACAGAAAATAAGAACAAATGTAAACTATTATTTTTAAGCACACTGCCCAAAAAGTTCTAGATGTCTAACGTACAAGACTGATAAACTACTCCGTAAGATGAAACATTGTTTCTACATGTATGTCAATAAAGACACAATGCTTTCAACTCGTCTTCATACCCTAGGATCAGGGGTAGCCAAACTCCGGCCCTCCAGCTGTGGTGAAACTACAAATCCCATGATGCATCTCTCTCCGGGAGTCATGTCTGTGGCTGTGAGAATCTTGCAGTGCCTCATGGGATTTGTTGTTCCACAACAGCTGGAGGACCGTAGTTTGGCTACCCCTGCCCTAGGTTCATCAAGACGACCCTTAACCATACGCATTTTGCAAGGTTCTCTGACCTGTAATCCCTCTTAAATTGTTAGAATTTCGCTCTCACCTGGCCCAACTCTATACTCCAGACCAATTTTTCTCATGAGAATCTGCGGACAGATTGTTCTCCTCCTTGTCCCTGCCCCCAGATCCCAGACACCCTTAAAAACGTCTAGATGTTCCCTATAAGGTAACATATATTCAGACATTTTTGAATTCAGTCCTCTTTTCAATACAAAGTGCTCAATCAGCTCTAAATATGTGGGTAAAAGTTGTAAGTAAGCTTTGAATTCTGTAAACTATCTGGTATTTTGTGTGATTTACCTCTTATCGTCTGCCTGGCACTTTTCTGCTACCATTTTCATACATTTAATCAAATGTCATGAATCATGAGGAATAACACAACAAATTATGTCCTTGAGACTTGTTACATTTGGCTCTGATTAGCTTGTTCTGCATAATACTCTCATGTTGTTGCTGTCATTTCTTACTCACTTACAAATTACGCTGAGGATGTTAAAAACTGTCAGGTCTTAAAGAAATTCAGTCAATAAGGCATGACACTAAAGTATCAAAATATATCATCTTGTCCTCGTATGTATTTACTTTACGGAGACCCTGTCATAAAAAAAAAAACCTGCTGCATAGTTGTAGCGGCCTATACCCTGCTTTTACGTCTGAGCCTTGGTCCCTGCTATGGACTGTCTCACTGGTCAATTTAAATGTGCAGGGGTCAAGCTTTGGTGCTCTAAATAAGTGCTGATGCTTTGCCTGTCACAACGGCTCACCATTCAGATATACAACTAGGGTTTATAAGCTGCTAGTAACCTCTCTAATTCACAGTCTTCAGCTTTATCAGCCTGTTTCTGTAACACTTGACACCCTCACCAGTACTTGTTTGCTCCAGGTTTTAAAGTGGACCTTTCCCCCCTTTCACAAAAAATCATATCAGCACGCAGCTCTGCATGCTGATTTAAAATCATATTACATTCATTAGTTAAACAAACATATTTTTCATTTATTTACAAATAGAGTTTATCCACTTCCTGGTCCAATTTGGCACAAAGGATGTAATTGTGCCCAAGCGTTGCATTCTGGGAGGGTTACAACATCAGAACATTGCTGGGAAATTGTATCTGTAATCTCATGAGATATCAGGGAAAGGCATTTTCCTCCCCTGAGATGATGTGCATGGTCACATGTCCTAGTCACATATGTCAAAGTTCCAGGAAGTAAAGCTTAATAACACACCTCAGCAACTTACAACCAAGGTGATTGGAATATTTTATTGCGATCATCTAGTTCATCATCCTGAATACTTACATACTTTACTTCTGCAACCCATCTGTAATGTCATTGTATTATTTGTATGCACTATTCTAGTTATTTTTTAAGTCTGCTTATCTGTGAAGTTTTAAGTGATAGCTAATTTAGATGCCTGCTTCATGTATGTGAAACCATAAATTCTGTTCCAGTTTATTACCCTCTACCCCCTTATCTGTACTTCCAGTAACCCCCTGTCTTTCTTTCTTCTCAAGTTTTTCACCTCCGCAAACAGATACACTATTTAGCAATCCAGGATCCCATCTGAAGCTCACTGCAAATCATTGCCCACCACATCATCATCCACCACAGCTGGATATGCAGGAAGATGTTTAAAATGATAATCAAGAATTTGGTTTGAGGTTGACACCAGGAGCTCCAGTATGGATCAAGACAAGCTGCAGAGAATCACAAAAATAGACTGGTTTTAGGCAAGACAGGATTATTTATTTGGCACGGGCCAGGAAACAGGAAATAGGTGCTTTTCCCCTGAATAGTAATCAGCCAATAATAATTCTAATTTTAGTAGATGTTGAAGGTATTAACCACCTCACAATATCTTATATCTCTTGGAGATGCTATTGGTAAGATTTCTCCAGTGAGCTCTGCATACCTGCTTTACCAATGATGAGGGGCTCCCACTCTCCCTGATGGATTGTTTATTTAGTTGACATTATGGAGAATGTAACTGGAGGAGTTCACATGCTTTAGTAGTACCAGGAACAGAGTCAAGCAATAACATGCAAAGGTGAGTGGGAACACCCTAAACTCTGCAGATGCACAGGAACCGTGTTGGAAATTATGGCAGAGAGATCTTAGTGTTGGAACATTTAAGACATATAAGACGTTAACGGGTGACTCAACTTGTGACCCTTCACTTTTAACGAAAATACCTCTTTTGTGCTGCCTGGCTCTTTAATAATGCTTTTCACAGTGCTTTTGGGCAAGGCTGCATCCTACTAGAATGATTCTGTGCTGTGCAACCTGCCTCTATGGAACTCAAAAGCGCAATGCTTGGAACAAAGGAACACATTTGGCCTGAAGTTTCATAGACTCCAACTCGGAAACAGTCAGAAACTAAAGATAAGGGAAACCAAAAGGGATTTACAAACTAAAGTGGCCAAATGACAAAAGGCCGGGATGCACATTACAGCCATTCAGCAGGTAAGCTGTGTCCTAAAGTGAGTTTACTACTTTTTAAAGTTTTTTTTTTTTATGGGATTGACCTTTAAATCAGGACAACCAGTAAGACACGCAGGAGCATATCATTGCTGGTCTGTAAGAGAATGGAGACACTTTTTTTTTCCTGGTCTGTGTGTCAAAATAGAAGTAAAAAGTGCAATTGATCTGTAATGATTTGCTGTTGCCGTGAATCGTTTTGTCATATATCTCGCTCCCTGCTGTAGGGTAATTTACTGGAATAATTGAGCTAGGTAAAAGAGCTTGTAAAAAATATGATGAGGACAAATGAAATGTAGAAAGTCACAGTACCGGTCATTAGGATGCTGACCCTGACACCTACCATTCCTTCAGCTGTTTTAACGCCAGCATTCAGGCTGTCTAAGCAAGTTCTTAGCTGTGTCATCGGGGGAAACAAGCTTTCAGATTCACTCTCTCTAACGGAATGTATTCTTGTGTATCAGCAGTTTGAAGATGGACCTATGACACCTTAACTGTAGCCAATTTAACGAGCAAGTTCCAGCATCTCTGGACGGCACATAATAACTCATCAGAGATACAAACACAAACCTGTGTTGAGGAAGTTAGGAACTGTATGCGCAAGAATAATATACACTGAGTGGCCAGATTATTATGACCACCCCATCAGTACTTCGTTGGGCCACGAGATGACTTTGTTGGGCCGCCTTGTGATTCCACGAGATGTTAAAAGGTGATGCGAGGAATCTGACACTGCACTGTTGCCCTTCTGTTGTCTTGTACCAGTCTTGCCACTCTCCGTTCTGCCCCAACATTGACTAGTCGCTGACGGCCGCAATTCGCACGTTCAGACCCAGATTTTCGGCTGACAGTCCGGTCTTTAAACACTTTAACAGCTGCTCTTGAACATTTAACGAATTCTGCTGTTTTGCTGATACTCGCTCCAAGGCTTGAGCGCCAACAATCATCCCACGTTCAAAGGCTGTTAAATTGCGTTGTTTACCCATCTTCAGAAACAAATCACTTCTACTGTCGTGGTAAACAACCTGCTTCCCTATTTATAATGGTCTGGCCCTCTAGCAACTTCAGCGCGAAATTATAGCTAATTTGACTACAAACATCAGGTGGTCATAATATTCTGACCACTCAGTGTATAGAGGTATGTATCTATGTATATGTACAGTATGTATCTATATAAAAATAGTTACATCCTCTACATTCTAAAAGAACCCTTCTTGACCTCAAGGTGTATTTTCTTTACAATGACTTTCATGTCTTTTAATGATAAAAGTATTGCAGAGTGAAGGTAAAGCTATGATGCTGACATATCTGTCTACATGATTGCCATGAAGGCAGGGGCGTAACTAGAAATCACAGGGCCCCATAGCAAAATTTTGTATGGGGCCCTGTGATTTCTAGTTACACCCCTTGAAGAGCCCACATAGCTCACCTGAGGGTGACCCTGCAGAGCCCACCAAGAAGGTGTCATCAATCCTGTCACATCAGCACCCACCAATCTAATGGTCTATAATGGTGTTCATCTTTGAAAAGCATATTCTACATTATAAAAGGGTGCAGCAAAATTAGTATTGCATGGCTTGGTAATGTCGGAGGAAATAGCTGAAAGATCTCCATTGCTGACTGGACATAACGGGCACATGCGTCCTTTCCTAGTCCCACAACAGTGGCTGATGGTATAGGCAAAAGTTCAGCTCCATATTCATTAGCCAGTCTCAGCATAAGGACAATAAAGTTTCCTAAAGACCACAAGCCTTTTTCAATGCCGATAGGTGAAGTAGAAAAAACAAATCTGCTTTTCCCATGTGAACGTGCCAGTCTGTCAACAGGCCAATGCTCCACACTGTCTTCCATTTACATTTCCTCTAGCAGATACAACAGACTGCACACTGGAAGTTTAAGCTGTACATATCTAGTTTGCTGTTTCAAAACACAAAATAACCCACCAATCCCATTCATGTTATACTAAAGTAAGATAAAAGCAACCAATCCTTTTTTCTTTTGTTTCTCTGTGATTGAGACTTTTCCCCATTTCCACCAAGACAAATGTGAAATTAAATCTTTACAAGGGGACACAGACAGAATAGGAATTTGAAAGATGTCCTAACCCTTTCATGGCCTAGTAAAAAATAAAAAAAAAGTTTGTAATGATTCATGTGCCTCCTTAAAGAGAGTTATCTCCATTTCTTGTTCTGGTGGCTACAACCATCAGTCACCACAAAAAAAAGTGAGGGAGGCTCACTCAGGTATACTTGGTGTACTCAGGACCAGCATGTTAAAAGAAAAAAGGTGCTGTTGACTATATTCTTCCACATGTATTTTCTTTGTTGTTTATAAAGCCTGTGACACACTGCATGCAAAGCCATGTGGAGCGAATCAAAGCTGTGAGGCATGAATGTTTACATGAAGTGTGTGAGCCGAGTGCGGCCAGATGAAAGACTGCATCGTCAGCCAATCGGCTCGCACATAACAACTGAATGGACTTCGCATTCTGATGCGCGGGTTTATACGCGCGAGCTGGTTAGCTGAAGATGACATTTTTTTTATCTCGGCACGCTCAGCTATGTGAGCTCTCGCAAGCGGACATGCCAGTGTGAAAATGACATGAGACACTGCACACGAAGGGTGCATGCACTGCACCACTGCTCCGTGTTGCTTTGCGTGCATTGTGTCACAGGCTTCAAGGTGAGGCATGCCCATGGTAGTGTTCTTTATGGTCTTACAGTATACGTAAACTTTATAAATGATACGCAAGGAATGCACTTTTTTTTTTATAAATAACCTTGTACATGTTCCTTCTTGTGCAGTAACACTCTCATTTATTAGCAAATTCCTAGTGACTCTGCCACTTCCCTTTTCTTCATGTAGCATTCTGACCACACCAAACATAGAAGCATGTCCATGCTGGTGCAATCAGTTTGCATCCCTCAGCTTTCTGACTGAAGCTCCAGGACCCCATGAACAGCTTTCCTGTGGTCCTGAAGTCAGCTACGCTGACATACCCCCTGGTCAGCCTGTTCTGCTTGAGTGGCAGCGGTTTTCCCTACTTTCCTACATGTCATATCCTCCCTCAGGCAATGCAAACACACACCCTCAGACTTGAAAGCAGAGTAGGGTAGAGAGACGGCATTGTCATGCACCTGCAGAATAAAACTACAAGAATAAGGTATACAATATTTTTTTTTAAATGGATATACCACTCCAAAGTTTTTTGGGGATGATAGCATGCTTTTGTTTACTTGACTTTGTATATACTTTAATATAGGGCCAATGCTCAATGCTCATAGGTGGGCTGGATTTCCACTTTAATTGTGTAAGATAGGTTTGTTCTAGTGGGACAATAATTCTCTCTGTGTTAAAAAGTTAATAAAGGGTCAACTACCCTTCATCAATATTAAGACTCTTGCCCATTATTGGTAGGATGACTTTCCTGTTACAAAGACAGAAAACAAACACAATGAATGAACTTGAATTAAGCCAGTGGCTCACCTCTAGTAAAAGGAATATTGAAAATAGTCAGAGATCTTGCCTCTAAATATTTCTGACAGCTCACTTCAATTGACCTTGGCGAGGGCGACAACTTTGTACAAACTTGAGAGCTACGCAGACATAGAACTGCCTGGCTGGTTAGTATAACGGGGTGAAAAACACAATGTTCTAATTGTAATGTGCCATGTAATGGATTTCATCGCAAAATCCATATTATGCTTCAGATAATATGAGCTGAACTTCTAGCTGGTGCTGGGTTGAAGTTGCCCTTGAAATTCTATCAACGGGAAGTAAGGTTAAATCTCAACTATTTAATGCCCCTTTTCCTTTCTGTTTCTTGTATGTGGAAGTCAAAACTTTGTTCGCTAAGAGTTCCTTCAAGGGAAATTAAAATAGTCTTGTACATATTTCCTTTCTTTCGAGTCAGGACTAAAGAAAAAAATATGAATTTTCTTTTTTTAGCCAGGGAAATGGAGAATATTGGATATGAATAGTTTATGCTTGTTTTTGGCCAGCAGGTGAAGGCACCTTTGCACAGAGAACAACTTAAAAGGAGAACTATGAGGTGAGTGAAAAGCACTCACCTCATAGTTCTAGCCGACCTGTGACAATGAGACTGTCACAGGTCGGCTCAGTAGATCGGGAGGTGAGCGAGTGTCCAGATGATGCACACTACAGTGTTTTTATATTCAGAACAAGCAGTGAAATTACTTTAAACCAAGCTTTCATCCATATCTTTATCTATAGGCTTTGTGGAGAAATTGGCTTTTTAAGTTCAAACTCAAACCATAGCTTTTTTCTAGATCTTGGCAGCATGCCAACCTTCTATCCAGCAAGTGTTTTTAGACTGTTAGAAGTAAACTGAGACCTGACTTCAGAGTCTGGAAGTGTGTTGATCTCCCTCCTGTGCAGCTGCAGATCCCCACTGTGCCAGTCCCAAGCCCACAGGAGGGAAAAGTAGATTCCGGCATAGACTGCAAAGGTAGTGGCAGAGGAGGGGAACAACCAATCACTTTAATGTGAAAGCAGGCTACAAAGAATGGTACAGAGATCAGATCACATTATATATATATATATTTTACACACACACCACTGCTCCGTGCTGCTTTGCGTGCATTGAGGCTTCAAGGTGAGGCATGCCCATGGTAGTGTTCTTTATGGTCTTACAGTATACGTAAACTTCATAAATGATACACAAGGAATGCTTTTTTTAATAAATAACCTTGTACATGTTCCTTCTTGTGCAGAAGGCCTCATTCACACTGCTAAGAGCCGCCCTGTACAGATCTGTGCTGCGTTCACGGCCATATTGAGCCACTTCCGGGAATGACGTGTGATTGTACGCAGCAGCCTATTCTTCTTTTCTATGGGAGTACGCGGATGATGCTCACCCGAACTGCACATCCATGCTGGTGCGGGTGTCTACAGTGGCGGAACTACCAGGGTCGCAGAGGTCGCGGCCACGACCAGGCCCTGGAGTTCCGCCACTTTGAGGGGGCCCAGGACAGGAGGAAGGGGCCCCTGGTGACCGCTGATTACCAGGATATTTATTATCCAGGTAACCACTAATGTCAGTCCAGGGACCTCTTCCTCCTGTCCTGGGCCCTACATGCTTCACGCTGCTCGCCTCACCTTGTTCCGGGCGCAGCGTGAAGCATCATCCAGCCGGGCAGCAGTCAATGAGTGGGAGTGGTGTAATCCCCGCCCCCTCATCACACAGAACTGCTGCCTAGTGCCGAATAAAGCTGCCGCAGACACGAAGGGGGAGACAGGGAGCTGGAAGCATGAAGGAAGGTGACATGGGGTTGGTTCTGGAGCGGAAAGCTGGGGACATGAAAGAGGAGAGTGTTTTTTTTTTTCCTTGTCTAAATTTTGTTTTTAAAAAAAGCATGGACACCCGCACGGATGTGCAGTTCATGTGAGCATATAGTGACATATGGCCATGTACTCCCATAGAGAAGAACAGGCTGCTGTGTACAATCACACGCAGCATCTATCCTTCCCAGGTGTGGCCCGATACGGCCATGCACGCAGCACGGATATGTACGGGCCAGCTCTTAGCAGTGTGAATGAGGCCTTAAAAGGGACACTTTTTTAATGCTAATTTTACAGCACGGCACAATTCGCTGCCAATTTCTATGAAATTTGGGTGAACATGAATAATTTTGCCACAAAATCAAGTCCTCCAAAATCACTCTGCTCATCCCTAATACTGATACATGTATTGCTTCGAAGATGTCTAGTTAAAATGTTTACTCCGTAGGGTTATGTGTTATAAGATCAGAGCACATTATCAGCAATATTTCCCTTTATAAAATTGTATTAGAGACAATATCCAAGCGCTTCTTCCTCTCAGACCTAATCACTTCAAATGCTGGAGACCTGGAATGTCCTCTCCACTAAACGCTTATTCTAGAAGATAATTGTGAACCTTGGCATACATCATTTGTAGATGTATCTTGTAACGAGACAGAAATCTTCCATTAGATCTCCTAACAAGAAGCTGTTATTTCAGGTCAGCGGCTTCAAGCTGCCTCCCATCGATCAGGTGCATGAAGAGAAGGGACAGGTGCAGCGTTGCAGAGAGCGCAGGCGAGAGAATGGGGACTGCGCGGAAGTAACGATTCAAACTGTAAAAATCCTCGCTCGTAAATATTACTGATAATAGAGTAAATAATGAAGCTCCTATTTGGGACAATGCACAACATGTTTTAAAGGTGTCAGAGGTTGGCGCCGTTGCTCAAGCGGAGCGTCTTCCACTTTGTGTCCCTAAAGTGTATCTAAAGTTAATTTTTTTTTTATTTCTTTTTATTTTGGATAAAGTAGAGGAAAACTTTTGCCAGGTTTTTTTAGTTTCGGTGTCCTGAGGCCTTTGTTTCCCATTCCCAAAGATACAGCATGGGAGGAAACTTCTCCCATGCGGGGAGTGTGAGGAAATATAGTAGGTCAAGCAAAACAAATGGCAAACACACCCATCACCTCATAACCAGCTTTAAAGCAAGGTGCACATGGAAGGACTTTATACAGTACAACAGCAAAAAGTTTCCCAGCACACTCACCAGCCAGCATGAAAAAAAAGCTGTCTAACAGCATGTGCACCTTCCTTTAACCCCTTCATGACTGAGCTTGTTTTTAGTTTCTGTTCGTAAATGACTGACACACTTTTGACATCTTTGCTGTGTGATTCTTCCACGTTAGCAATATACTTTCTTACAAAGTGCACCCACACATATTATATATTGTTTTTTAGAGGACAGATAGACACACATATGTGATATAAATATGTAGCGCTAACGCCTCACTCTAACGCCAGGACAAATACAATATTTAAAAAAAAGAGGAAAAAACGAAAAAGTTGTCTGAAAAAGGTTAACCCTTTCATTAATGAATGCCTCTATACTGAGGCATCCATTAATGAATGGTAACCGCTCATTCTCAGCGGTTACCAGCCCTCTAATGCAGCAAATAACTTGTCACATACAGTGTACGTGACAAGTCATTTGGTCCCTTTGTGGCGGGACGTACAGTGTACGTCTCCCGTCACAAAGTGGTTAAAGCTGGTTATGAGTTGATGAGTGTGTTTGCCATTTGTTTTGCTTGACTGATTTGGTGCAGTGACACACTGGGGGTCTCAGCTGCCGTTGTGATGTGCAGGGTCCCTTGTGTGCCCCTGTACCTTAAGGAGGTTGGTCTGGCAAACCTGCACCCAATTATTTTGCTACATGTGCTCCAAGATGGAGACTCTCATAGGTTAGAGTTAGGACCACACTACACAGAGGAGCCTTGATGAGGCAGTGCGACTTTGACATATTCTGCAGAAGACAGAATACAGAATACAGTTGGTGTCCCCATTGGAAGATTTCCCCTGACCTCCTGTCACTTTTTGTCCCAATGGCAGTAGACACCAAGATAAATAGTGTAAATCTCTTCACTGGGGACAAAGTAATAGAAAGTTTCACTTGCAGGAGTAACAGAAATCACCTTGTATATGTTCTGTGCATGGATCTAGACAGATTGCTCTAACATATATAGCAGGTTTATTTTGAAGCATGGATGTGTACTTTTAAATGTTTTTAATACAAGTTGGTCTGTTGACTGTAAATATTAGGCCTTTCAAATAAAGATTGATTTATTTTTTTTGCATTTTTTATTTATTAATTATTTTTCTTTGATATATCCCTAATAAATATTATATTTCAAATTAGGGTAATTCCAGGATTTGAGGTTTTTTTATGGCTGCTGAAGACTGCTCTGTGCATTTTAACTTTGTACAGAACAGGAAGTTCAGGGAAGCCGAGAGAGTTAGAGCTGTTTGGAAACATGAAGACTGTTAGAGCTTGAGTAAAAATGTATAAACATATTTTGCTGAGAAATTTATATTTGTTTGATCTGGATTCATTATGAAAAAAAGATGGAGAGTTGAATACTACTTTAACTTGACAGTAGTTTGAAGACTAATATGCATACCTAAACATGTTTTACACATTTTCTAAAGACCTAGAACATTTATTTGGTACACTTTTGTTAAAAACTATGATTTTTTTTATTAACAATAAATAAATCTGTTTTCTAGGTTTGAAATGATGATGATCGCATGATCGAGTGGTCACATGATTGTGAATCAAGCTGAATTATTTCTGATTGTCAGAGAGAGATGGAGAGAGAATGTTTGAAGGCAAACAGCCTCTGTTGCTCTCTCTCTTTAGAAAACCTATAAAGGTCCATGTTGCTCTCTCTCTTTAGAAAACCTATAAAGGTCCATGAATTCTGTGTCCATGAATTAAAAAGGGCTTTGAAAGGGTTTTTTTATGTGAATGATTGTTTGCCAAGTAAGTGTGAGCTTGATTGGTGTAAGAAATAGGGGAGGGGGGGCGAGTAAGTGTGAGCTTGATTGGTGTAAGAAAT
>NW_017306416.1:1756567-1776129 GCF_000935625.1 Nanorana parkeri
GGGGTCAATGTTTACCTACTTTAACTACTGTGATATGAATTACTATAATGGATAAGGCTGTATACAGTATATGCTAAAAAAAATATGCTTGGTATATTTTCTCCTACCTTGTGCTGCAGCAAGAGTTACAAAACCCTGTACTAAAGCACTCTGGAGAGTTCAACCACTGCTCTCCCACACAAAGCAGTGGTCTGGGTTTACAGTGGCCGGGCCCTTTGCACAGTCTTCCAATCAACAGTGCATGCCTTCCCAGAGCAGCACCGTTGATTGGTTTAAAAGAAGTTAGGGTTAACTAGCATAAGGGAAGGGTAAAAAGGTGCTTGAAAGTTTAACCGATTATTTTGTCTGTTTTAATTATTCATGGTCAAAATGGGGGGTTGGAAAGGCATGGGTAGGGTGCCCTTTGCCTATATATTATTTGCTACTGTGTTTCCTACATATCTGTTTCTCTTTAAAGTCTCAGAAAGTTGGGAGATTTGCTCACTACAGGTACACATCAAGAAAAATAAAGAATTAAAATTGGTAAGATTATTTCCTTCTGTGTCTTTGAATTAACCTTTAACCAGTGATATTTTGGAAAATGCTTTGTAAGGTGACTTAACCTGACTGTGTGTTGTTCTCCATCTTTTCACCAGTTCCTCTGTAGAATGAGAAGACGGAACAGATCCTCATCACAACATCTCAGTTAATAATGATATCACTTCATTTGTTTTATTGCAATTGTTGGAGTGTAACACAATAAAGCAGAATTTAACCTGCTTTTCACATGAAATAATGACACCCTCCGGGGATTAACGGCACCTGCGCCTTCTCTCGCCAAGATGTTACGGAGCCATAAGACGACTCTTACCTAACTCAACGGCTCATTGACTAAATGAATTTATCTCTGAGATGTTTGTTGGGGGAAAAATTTATTTTCATAGGAGCAGATTACAGCCATGTAGATGAGAGCGTATTGTGATGGTAATTATGTGGAGCGGTTTGAGTAACTTGATAAAGAATCAAGAAGTAATGTGAAAGATATTTGAACCATCAACCACAGCAGGATATCAGAAAACCGCTAATGTCTCTATCGGCAGATCGTTATTTTTAGATGTTATGAGGCCTAATTAGAGATTTTTAATGCATTTAATTTTTCTATTTATGCAATACATGCTCGAGGCGCAAGTATTAACTCTTACAGGCATATGTGTCTGTAGGAAATTGTCTGAAAGTAGGAGGGGTACTGGATTGAAGAACCTAGAAAATGTAGGGGTTTTCTCTCCCTTTAACTCCTCACCTTTATACATTCTTTGTATAGCCGGGAGATAGGGCACCACCTCTCACACAGCAAAAATACCCACCTTTCTCCACCAACACTGCACAGAAGCAGGTCAGCGGCAGACCTAGGGAACAAAGGGCCCTGGTGCAAGATTTTTTTTTGCCCCCCCCCAAAAAAAAAAAAAAATGAATGGGACCTGCTATATAGCACTACAGAATGCAGAGAACCACCCCAGTGTGTGTGTGCATCTCAGACAGCGCGCCGTGTACTCAGTCAGCTGTTTGCTTGGTCCTCACGGCCAAGGCCCAGGGCTGCCCCCTGCAGTGCCTGCTGGCTTTTTTTATTCTCGGCTCCCTCCTCAGTATTCAGCGACCGGCGAGCCCCCTTCATCTCTGCACTGGGAGTGTCGGATCATCCAAAACTCCCGGCGCAGAGATGGGGGGCCGAAGAGATGGGCGGGGGCCCGCCCAATACCTATCCGATGCTATTCGGCGACCGGACACCGGTGGCACACTCCATCTCTGCCCTGGGGCTGTGTTACATTGGATACGGGGCTCCCCTTTGGGCTCAGGCCCCCGGGGCGGCTGCACCGGCGGTAGGTCCGCCCCTGGATACACGGGAGATGCTTTATCTGCTAAAGGGTTTGTGTATCACCTCCTCCTCTCCTTATCTCCATTACACAGGAGGAAGGTGTTCTGTAGTTCACGGAAAATAGCTGGGAAAGCTGATAACATTGTTTCAGGTGTCCATGCATAGGAAGTTTCAAAAAGGACTCAACATTTTTGGCAAAAGTATTTTTTTTTTTGTGCCCCTCCTGTGCCTCACCTCCCCTCCCGCCGCCTGTTACTATGGAAGCGGCCGGGAGGGGAGGTGAGTCACAGGCCCCGCCCCCTGCGTGTGAAGCCCGTCGGGTGTGCGGCGCCCCGGTGTTCGAACACCGGGACCATGCACTGCCAAAAAAAGCAGGGCCAGACCCCACTGAGGCTGTGGGGGAGCCCAGGACCAGACCCCACTGGGCCATCCCACAGCCTCAGGCCCCGGTGCCCCCAAACAATGTTCATTAAATGTGACCCTGGATTCTGATAAACTGCAAGCAAAAGCTGCAGACATGCCCAGTGTGTGTGGATGGAGTGATTGACTTCCTGCTTTTCTTTTCCATATCAATAATGCCTCTTGACTTTTGCAGTCATTCTATGCCTAATTTGTAGATTGAGGTGTTGGGAAATTGAAAATTTGGTCTTTGACATAGAATCCTGCCATAGAAAAAGTGAGAAAGGAAACAAGGGGTTACCTTTGCATAAATGAATGTTAGGAAGAGTTTGGGTTAGGGCTATGTAGGGGAAGTTCATTAGATACCAGAAGACCAGTGCAGGCTCAGGCGTGTGTGCATACTATGGCTCATGGCCCTGTGCGCAGAATCATAGGCAGACATGCATTACCAAGCAGATGCAAATGTTTTAGCATCCATGCGCACAAATATAAGCATTGATGGACACACACATTAGAGTGCGTCAGCACACATATTGGCATACACTCGCCAATTGATCTTCAGCTTGTTCCTGATTTCCTGTGACCCTCGCCTTCTGACTCTATAAATTCGGCCTGCTGCCCTGTACCACTCTACCCAGTTTCTACCAAACTTGGCTTGTGACGCTGACTCTGTCCCTGGTTTCTGATTTTGTACTCTGCTGCCCAGCTAATACCAACCTTGGCCTAAGACCAGACTATGCACCCTTTACCAGCTCTGGTACCCCAGTGTTCTGGCATTTGGTCCTGGTCCTGTAACCTCCAGCCATCTGGTCCATACACCCAAGCCTCTACTCAGATTTGGTCCAGCCTGCAAACACCAGCACTCGTTCCACTCTATGTCCTTGCACTCCCTGTCACCACTTCCAGGAATGTTGGACAAGAGGTGCAAGAGGGACCCCCTGTTCAGGTTGGTCTCCACCCAAGTACATGACATGTTATGGGTAGTTGTGTGGTGTAAGGGTTAGTGAAAGAATTACAGTGAGAGTTAGTGTTGGGGTTGCAACGAGATTTAGCTTTGGGGTTACAGGGAAGATTAATGGTAGGTTTACAGGTACTGTTTCTGTGTAATGCTAGGATTTCAAGGAGGTTTAGTATTAGAGTTAAAAGGGAGGGTTAGTGTTAGAATTACAGGAAGGGTTAGTGATGGGGGGGTCACAGGATGGGACAATGTTAGTGTTACATGGAGAGCTACTGTTAGGGTTACAGGGTGGGATAGTGCACGGTTTACTGGATGTGTTAGTATGAGGGTTACAAGAAGGGTTAAAGTTAGGTTACAGAGAACTGGGTGGGAAGGCCACGAACCCTGAAAAAGGCATTGAACCCTATTACATTCTGTAGATAAATCTTGTAATTTAGTTTCTGGCCTTTTTTAAGGCTAATTAGCAAGTTTTTGTTAAAAAGGGTCACAAGTAGCTGTGCACTGCCATGGGGGAGGTGTACCAATTAAAATAAAAATTAAATAAATATTGTTCAACGGGGAGAAGGTTTATTATTGTGGCTTACAGGGCAATATTAAAAATATACAAATCCTTTAAATAACATGCTCGGGGAATGCCTTACAGCTTCAGGTGAAGTTACAGAACAGTATGGTGTATGGCCTTCCCCCCATTCCCCTTGCAAGGCACCTTGCCCTCATGCTAAAGGACAAGGGCCACATCCCCACATCTGGTACCCAAGAGGATGTAGTGGTTGTGGGCAGGATTAGAATCTGGAAGCCCCTTTATAATAAGGTGGCCCCCAGGTATTTCCACTCCCCGCCCCCTATGGATATGAGTAAAAATTTGACTATAAAATTGCATGGTTTACTCTTATGTACAATTTTAGTGATTATTTTTACCTATACTTTAACCCCTCCTCTAAAGTACTTTTACTATTAACTTCATAAAACACCATGACATATTATATGAATAATATAAATAAGTTGGTAAACATTAAAATAAAAATAAACTGACCAAAAACACATTATAATACCTCTTTAAACTGAGGTTCGGCCTTTTGACTAAGCACATGCAATTAGAAGTCATCTTACATTCGACCATGAAACATGAAGTAGCAGCTGCTTCTCATACAATCTCTCTCTCATACACTACCACCACTGTTGACTTCTACAATACAAATCTACAAGCCGCTACATCTTCTGCCGCTTCCGTCTCTCCACTGATGAGACATAATCAGTTGTGCTGCTGAATCACGCTGAAGTGCTGGGATTTCATTATTTGCATGGAGAAGTGGCTGTTATAAATACAGATTTGAGAGAGGGTAAAATGTTCCCTTGTTGTGTGAAAAAGGGTGAATTCATTATGCTAAAGTGCTGGCTAGCATATGTTAACGAATGTAAAGGAACTTTATGGTTATATTCACTGAAAGTTAAGTGCCTCATATATATACATACATACATATATATACATACATATATATACACACACACACAATATTGCCAAATGTATTGAGACATCCCTCCAAATCATTGGATTCCGTTGTTCTAATCACCTCTATGACCACAGGTGTATAAAATCAAGCACCTCGCCATGCAGACGCTTCTATAAACATTTGTGAAAGAATGGGTCACTCTCAGGAGCTCAGTGAATTCAAGTGTGGTACCATGATAGGTTGCCACCTATGCAATAAGTCCATCCGCAAAATTTCCTAGCTACTAAATATTCCATGGTCACCTGTTAGTGGTATTATAACAAAGTGGCAGTAACTGCAAACAACAGCAACACAAACTAGGCAGGCCATGTCACGGATCGGGGCTCATGGGTATAACTGGAATCAGGTCTGTGGACCCTATCTACTAGACTGGCAGGGACACTTATAGAAAAAGGTGCAAGCAGTGTAGGCTGGCGACTCCTAGAGCTGGAGTACAAGCAGGGAACAGAGCAGTGGAACTGAATGAGGCAGTGGGAGACAGAATAGGCTGGTAGGACAAGGTACTGGGCAGGGTGATGCAATGCTAGATAGGTGGCATGGGGTCCCCCAGGATGTGGAATCTAAGGGCCAGCTGTTGTTCACCAGAGCTCCTGATGGTGGAGATGGGCTTGGCTGTGTGCTGACCCCAGGTCACAATCCCTAGGTTCACCCAACTCACCTAACAGTCAAGAATGGTTCTGGACAGGTTGCAGACACACATACAAAGGACAAAACAAAGGTCAGGGACAGGCGGAGGACCAAGACTTCCAGGGACAATTTGAAGACTGGGATTTCCAGGGACAAGTCAAAGTTCAGGGCAGACTGAGGACAAGGATTTCTAGGCACAAGTCAAAGGTCGGTGCACAGGCAAACTTCAAGGAATTCAGGTTCATCTGCAACCGGTGGGGCTTGGCATTTATCTTGGGAAAGCGTTGCTCGGGCAGTGAGCCAGTCGCTGCCCTGGGTTTAAATAGAGTCAGCATCAGGGAAGAACCACAGGGTTGGCCACAAGCAGACTGCACTGATTGGCCAAGAAGCTGCATAAGAAACAGCAGTAGAGGTTGGCCGACGCCTAAAGATGACAGACTGGTGCAGTGAGTCAGGTTCAGAGCAGATGCCTGGAGGACTACAAGCAACAACACAGCCCTGCATGCCGGCAGAACCAGGGGTAAGAGGTCTCTAAATACTTGTAGAACTACAAGTAACAGCTCAGCTACAAGTCTGCAGCTGAACTGTGACGGGCTACTTAAAATGACAGAGCGGGGTCAGCGCATGCTGAAGCGCAGAAGTCACCAACTATATGCAGAGTCGATAGCTACAGACCTCCAAACTTTGTGTGGCCTTCAGATTGGCACAACAACAGTGCGCAGAGAGCATAGCCTATCCAACATAGCCTATTGCTGCTAATTAACTTTAGATAACCTTGTGTCAGATGCTTTGGTCTACGTTTCTCATATTTACCTGCATTGGCATATACAAGCATGCATAGTTGAAAGCGAATGTACGTCTAATAAAGTGCATTCTCACCTCTATTTCTTCCCACATTTTGGGTTGTCATCAGAACAGGAAAAAAATAGATCTTTCAATGGGGACACTAGTTCTTATGACCCTGCTGGCCACCAGGGATTTCCCTTAATTTGGGGTGATTTCTTTTCACTTGCTGCTGTGGCTATTGGACAAGAAGTGAAGGGAAACTACCCGATGGCAAAAAAAGCTGGCAGGGGTCATAACCCTCCATTACTCTATCCATAACTAAAAAAACGTTTTGGCTTCAGTTCTTCTTTAAAGGAGAACTATGGGGTTAGGGCTTTTCCCCATAATTCTCCGAAGGGTAACGGGAGGACACAAACTAGCGTCCTCCCGTTACCCAAAGCTCAGTATACCACGAGCTGCAGCTCGCAGTATACTGAGACGCTGCAGCTGAAACAGATCCTGACAATTATGTCTGGATCCGCCCAGCTGCGTGAGTGACAGCTGGCTCTGCCTAGAGGCAGAGCCAGCTGTACCCGCCCCCTCCCCCGTCCGTTCCGCCAGTCAGCGCTGGAGGATGGGACAGGGGAGGGGAGAATCCAGTCACTCCCCTGTCACGGCTCTCTGCAGTGACAGGATCGAGAAGTGAGCGAGCGCCGGTATGTGTTCGCTCAATTCCCGATCTACTGAGCCGACCTGTGACAGTTTCATTGACACAGGTCGGCTCAGATTATGAGGCTGAGTGAAAAGCACTGACCTCATAATTCTCCTTTAAAGGCATTGGTGTGTTGATACCTCATACTATATCTTTTTTTCATACTTGTACCCTGTGTGCTTTTTTCTTAGCACACTTTATTACACATGTTTACAGCCAGCTTAAACCATGAAGAGTTAAATCAAACACCCCTGTTACTGTGAATTAATTTGAGAATTTCCATTCTAGTTTGATTTTGAAGCATTGAAGATCCGAACGTACAAATTTGTCATTATTGCTTTGTTCTGTAATGTAGCCTCAGGATAACACACGGCATGCCAACGGCATTCGCGGAAAAAGTTATTAAAATTGGAAATGGTAAATAAATGGAATTTTTATACAAAAGGGCCGTCTAATGATTGCTAGGATTTTCAGAGCTCTCTACGAAATTAAAATGTGTCTTTCAGCATATCGATTTCTCTTCTGTCAAATACAATTCCCGCTTATTTTGTCTTCTATGGATTGTAGCCAGCGTCAAATCCTGCTGGACTTCTATTGTCTGCATTAAGCTCACATATAGAGGAAAACCCAGGTGTACGGATCAATACCTACACAATGTAGCTTCCGAGCGAGCGCCGCAAATAATTCCCTCTGATATACAGAACCAGCTCATTCCGAGCTGCATGTAACACAAGTATTGCCATGGTCTTTATTTAACAAAGAAAACAACGGTATAATTAAAGGAGAACTATGAGGTGAGTGCTTTTCACTCACCTCATAGTTCTAGCCGACCTGTGACAATGAGACTGTCAAAGGTCGGCTCAGTAGATCGGGAAGTGAGCGAAGTGAGCGAACACATACCAGCGTTTGCTCACTTCTCGATCCTGTCACGGCTCTCTGCCGTGACAGGGGAGGGACTGGATTCCCCCCTCCCCGATCCTCCTGGCGGAACGGACGGGGGAGAGGGCGGGTACAGCTGGCTCTGCCTCTAGATAGGCAGAGCCAGCTGTCACTCACACAGCTGGGCGGATCCAGACATAATTGTCGGGATCCGCTTCAGCGGCTCAGTATACCGCGAGCTGTAGCTGTAGCTCGCGGTATATTGCGGCGTCTCCGTATACCGTGAGCTGTAGCTCGCGGTATACTGAGCTTAGGGTGATGGGAGGACGCTAGTTTGTGTACTCCCGTTACCCTGAGGAGAACTATGGGGAAAAGCCTTAACCCCATAGTTCTCCTTTAAGACTAACCCATACCAACCAATCAGGAATGATATTTTATTGTTCTGGCTAATACAATGTGATTGTTTTTTGTGGGTTACTGTACACCAGTTGAAGCTGGAGAATTTACATGTTTTTGATTGTCCCGCATATTTGCCTACAATTGAGCAGATAATCACACAATTCCACCTTCCATCTCATCTATAAAAGTTACTTTCCCAAATATATTCAAGGGTATCGAAATTTTACAATGTATCCGTTTTCCAATTTGCTTATCCTCTTGCTCTTGTAAATCACTGCTCTTAAAGCGGACCTTTACCCCCTTTTACTATAAATCACATCAGCGTACAGCTATATGAATTCATTATCTTACATTCATTCGTTTAACATTTTTACCTTTTACTTACAATTACTGTTTTTCCACTTCCTAGTTGAGTGAGGCAATGGTGATGAAGCCCTGGTCTCACAGATGCATCCTGGGAAGGCTACATCATCAGGGAAATCTCATCTGTAAACTGCTAAATCTCCCAAGGAAAGGCATTTTCTCCCTTAAATGATGTGAACTGTCACATGTTCCAGGAGGCAGACCCAGAGCTCCATGATGTAAAGGATCGTGGACTAATCTGCCCTTAGTGGAAATGGCCACTGAAGGAAGAATGGGGAGGAAAAGAAAAATAAGGTATGCAAAAAATACAAAGCCTGCTATAGGTATCTGTTTGTAGATTGTCATTACTAAACATTTCTAAAGGGACCTTGGGTATCATTTCTAAGATAAAGGGTGAAATTCCTGTTTGAAGTGAAAGACATTTTTGTTCATTTGACTAGAGTCCCATTGGGTTTCATTGTGTGCATCTTTTCCCATTACAGGGATGTTTCTTCACTTCCTTTCACATAGCCACAAGAATTGAGTAAAATTGCCTCCAGTGATGGACTACAATCTTAATACAAATTAGTAAACTAAACGTGGAATTGTAATCCATCAGTGTAGTGAGCTTGGAGTGTTGGCTACTTTACAACACACACAGGGACCATGGGGAACAAAAGTAACCACCCTCCAGAAGGAAGGACAGTGTCAGCACCAATTCAGAGATGATTTGAGGATCTACAGCCGAGTGATACACAAATAAGATACATTGTTGTTAATAGTTAAAGGTATTTGAATGCATTTTTATGATTTAACTTCTGAGTTTAGTGTCACTTTAAAATGTGACAGTACAATCCCCTTTAGATATCTCAACAACCATGTAGTGCAAGGGCCTGCCTGAAGGGATAAAAATAATTGAATAGATTAGACGGGTCCTTATGTTACCTAGATTTGGTAAATCTAGGAAGTTTGTACTATCAGATTGTGATGAGTATTGTGAGTTTTAGCAAGCTCTTAAATGTAATCAGTAAGCCCGTGTAGCTCCCAGGTTTTAGCCCTAGGAGTTTTCAGGTTAGATCTTGCTTCTTCTGGCTTTGGTGGTTTCAGAAAAATTGGATGTATAATCATATGTATGTAGTTATGTACCGACAGTCTGGAAGTAGTTTGCACTTTATTAAAGCTTGTGGTTCCTCATAAAGTCCAAGCTTGACAAAAAAAAAACAGGTCTTGCACAGTCACAAAAGAATAGCAATTATTTTTCAGCTTGAAGGACCTCTACAGCCACTAAGGTTATAGAGAGGATCTGAAATATTTTAAATATATGTTAAAAAAAGTTTAGATATTTATCAACTTGTGTTCTTGTTTTATAAAGGTTCTTTCTTTGTATAGTGCACTGCATATATCTATATAGATATGCCTTGCCAATTCTTTACATGTGAAGTGTCTATTTTTAAGCCCAGTTGCCAAGCCGGAACACTGTCACATTAAAGCCCCTTTCATATGGGCTGATCAGGAGGGGATCCATGCACAGATCCCATCCTGATCGGGGAAGTATGGATCAGATGTCACTGATTTGACATCCATGTCCATCCAGTTTTTTCTCAAGTATATTCCTAAGTATATTCTAAAACTGCCGGACCCCATGTTGGTCTATGGGGAGTCGGATATAAATGGACATGTGTCCATTTACATCAGTTTATCCCGGATCCAGCACGATCAGGTCCAGCAAAATGGAACTCTGATCTGTTTCTTTTTCCAGACCTTGCCGGAGTCGGGGATAACCGTGTGTAAACTGAGGCCCGTCCATTTAGACCCAGCAGCCCATAAATTACCATTGAGCATCCGATCGGGTACACCTGAAAAACTGAGACAGCTCAACTAGACCACCTGTGTGAAAGGGGCCTAAAAGGTAATTAAAGGCTATGGTTAGGCAAACAAATTTTTTTTTTAGTTTTGAACAGAGTAAAGAAGAGTTAAGACCCTTCTCAGTTTGTTTATTTTTTTGTCTCTGTCTTATTGGGGATATTTCCTTTTACTTTCTGTCCCAAATGTGCTACAGGAAGTGAGAGGACATCTCTACAAAGTGAGGGGAGCTCCCCTCTTAGTTGTCACCCTCATTTTTTGTTCTGGTGACAACTAACATTTTGATTTCTCATCACTTTATCTCGATGACAGTGGTCACCAGGACAAATAGAGGGATGAATCTCCCAAGTGCACAGTCAACAATAAAAACATGTATGAAAAGAAAAGATGAGAATGTGAAGCTGTAGGTATCAGTCCAGATATTTATTTTTATTTTTTACTATAAAAAAAAAAAAAAAACTCTATAAAAAGTGGACAGCAAACACGTTTTAGGGGCCATGCACTAATCCCCCTTCATCAAGGCTTAGGTTTATTGTGTGAGAGCAATCTGGGCATTTGGTTAATTCTGGATTTACATTTTTTGTAAGAGTAATTTGAAGCTACTATTTACAAAGACCATACAACTTAGTCAGGGCTCCCACAGGCGAACCAAGAGATGGTGCAGCACAAGTAAGGTATGAACCTGTCACTTAGTCCTGAATACCCAGACATAGCAAAATGCAGAATAGCCCAACGAACCCAAAAAACAAACAACGCACCTGATCTATAAATATATGACCCTGTGAAAAGGACAGCACAGGGGTAAGAGATTATGACCAGTGGCTTATTGCTGCTTTTTACTTGACATATTTATGCCCAATTTTTGTATTTACAACTTCTTTCAGCTATGCCAAGCTCATCTTCCTAAAAAAAAAAAAAATGGTAGAGCACAAAGTAGCATTCAGCCGGAAGAAATTGAATAGCGCAGTAAAAAAGTAATCCGGGGTAACACTCACAAAAGGTCATTGCAGTGATACATAATTATTTTGTTCATGTGATTATGGTAATTTATTTCCCGGCAATAGTTAGATTCTGGCAGAATCATTTTTTTGTATGATAAAGAGTTTTATGATCATAAAACAAGGTTAGAGTTTAATTCAGTGACTGTTGAGCAATGCTTGCCCTCTCTGACATTAAAATTGGAAGAACATGCTGTTACATTTGTTTCAACAGTAAGAAAAATGCTATAAAATTATAGGAATGTAGAAAAGGCAAAAGCCAAGGAGTCTGACTGACAAGATAACAACCTGATATCTCATACAATAAACTTTATTAATCCAGTTCGGCTCTATAAATGAGGGCTATGGTTGTCACCCAGGGAATCTGCCTAGGGTCTTATGCAGTAATCCTTGCTACTCTTTCTCAACCAAGGTGCTGTAGCACCATGGGGTGTGGTCGGGGTTAGTTGGGGATCCCGAGTCCCTTACGGGATGCAGTTTTTTCCCAATGTCTGTCGCATGTCATCATGCATTTTTATGGTGCAGGCAGGACGGCGGGGACACACAGTGTAATTTATTGCTATGGTGCTGGCAACATCTAGGGCTGCTCCCAACATTCAGAAGAGGGTGGCTTCTGACAAGGGGCCTTCTGATATGTATGAGGAGTTCCCTATGTAAATTGTTCTCCTAATGGGAAAGTGGAGGACTCTGATGTAAAGGGGGGCTCCTGTGTAAAGGTGTGAGTTTGATGCAAAAGGGGAGCTGTGATGTGACTCTGTTGTGAAGAGGGGACTTTGATCAAAAAAGGTTAGGCCATAGTTCTCTTTTACGAAATTCCAGATCATAACTCTGCCTGAAATCCAAGTGGTGCCTTTTTTTTTGGATTTGTGGCTGCATTAGTTTTCTTTTTTAGGCTTTTTGATCCAGCCAATAATTCTGTTATTTTTCAGCTTCCTTTAACAGACCAAGTTGTCCAGTAGTTAGGAAGTTGATACAAACCATTTAACATTGACAGGAGCTTACAATTATAAACTTGTACTCAAAGGTAAAACCTTTGTCCCAAAAGAAAACTTGCTGTAATTGCTTAACACGTGCTAGCTGGAATTAATTTGCTAGCCAAGCACCTTGTAATCTGCTAGTGCACCTAACACTACCCTCTCCACAGGTTAACAGTACTACTATCCCAGGGTGGCTCTGTTGCCTCATTGAGTGGAGCCACCCTAAGACAGGAAGTGTGTTACTGACCATATAACCAGGCAAACATAAAGAAAAAAAGCCAAAGAAAAGTAATGCAGCCACCACATCTAAAGATTGATAAGTTGCAATATATGAATGTTTTGTTTTTGGGTTTAGCTACGCTTTAAAAATGGAGCACAGGTTGACTTTAATAAGATGAGCTACAATAGTTATTCCTCCCAAGCTCGCTTTTGCTTGATTTTAGTTTTAAGAGCTCAGCCTTTTGCAATGCGCACTGTTTACCGAGAGCCGAGCTTGTTATTGTAAATTGATAGAAACTCTGCATTATGTTGGGGCTTTTTAACTGCTATTCTGCTATGCATCAACATGTGTATATGTGTGTTTTCTAAAGTGGAACAGTGTTTTTTTTATTTTTTTTGTCTGTGTGTTCCGACATCAAATGCCTAAAGACAGCGCCAGGCACAAATTCTGTCATTGCGATGCAGCTATTCGGATGTAACAAAATGGAACAAATAACATTTCCTTTGCAATTCAAATATTCATGATTTTAGAAGCAAATATTTGCATTTTAACAGCAAACCAACATTCAGAACCAAAAGGAAGAAAAGAGAAAAGGTATTTTCAAAGTGTAATGCTCAGATTTATGTAGTTTGTGCTTATTTTAAGTCTGCCGCTAAGATTTACACATGGTCTTTTTAAATACATATTATTTATAGTTGTTTTAAATATTTACAGTATATATATATATGTTGTAAAGGATGCCAGGAATGGGTCCTGAATGGACGGTATATCCCTCCCTTGTTTAGGTGGTGGTCCCGTTAAGGTCACCTTGTATTCAGGTTTCTTGCCAAGCAGGGTGAGGGGTCCCTGGGTCGGACTTGTAAGGGAAACTGCTAGGCAGTCTTCCCAGAGTTGTTAAATATACATGGGTCCCGGAATCCGGAGGCTCAGAGAGATTTTAGGTGGGACAGAGCCTCCATCCCTGACTACAGCCAGTTCTGGCAATGAAAGGGTTAACCCACCAGCCAGAGGGTGTGTTAAAAAGGAACAGGAAGCCAGTCAGTCTGTCTGTGAGGAGTGTGTTTAGCAGGACTCATGGCTATGTGTGGTAAGCTGTGGAATACAGTCTACCGAGACACTGCTGGGGCACCTGTGTCCATACTGAAACCCTCTGTGAGCAGGCTGGGACTCTAACCCTGAGGTGGAACTTAGTATACAGGCGCTGAGCAGAATCTTGTATTTGCTGAATATAAGCCATTTACTTTGATTGTTTGTGGAAAAGAATAAAAGTTTATTTGCTGATACGGAGATATCGATTTTTTTAAAATCTGATTGATGTTGTCACGCACGTAAGAGCCTGTGATGACAAGGGCGGCCTCCCTTACTTCTCTTGCCCAAACTCCTCTGGTAATGATAGACAGAGGGTGCAGGGACGGAAGAGGGGCACGAGTGCCTGATGAAGTGGATACACCTGGAGCTGGAGATGCAGGTGGACCCTGGCGCTAATGATTACCATCACACAGTCCTCCAGGAGCAGTCTTTCTTGTAAATATCCACAGCTTTTGGAGAGGCTGCTCGTCAAAGAGACTCTAGGGTTCTCATCAGATACATAGAAGACAAAAGCAACAAAGCGCAACCTCCTTGTGTGAAATATTTTTTTATTTGAATAATAAAAACGGTTATACATACTCACAATTATAAAATTTCAGTCACGATTGTCAATAAGAGACCACAAGATCAGTGTCTAAGGAATGTTCTGCTCCGACTGCGTATAAAAGCGGTCTCCGGTCACATCACCATACCATGTGCCAACGGCTGCTTTAGGCAGGAACAAGCCGGATCACGATCAGGCTGGCAGCGAGGTACAAAATCAGCAAACAGAGGCAGGGTCAGGAGCAGGCCGGGTCGGTAACATGTGGAATGGCAGTGTGGAATCAGCAGGAAGGAAGGTCCAGATCAAGCCATGGTCAGGGGCAGGCAGCAATCAGCAGAATCCAAGAACAAGCCGGGTCAATATCAGGAACAAACAGAATCAGGAACAGAGACACAGGAAGCGGGGCACTAGCTGAAGAACTCTCAGCAAAGAACATGTACAAAGCTCCTCCTTAAATAGGCCATCTGGCGCCAATGTTCAAATGGGTGCTCGTGCATGTGTCTTTGCACGCAAGCTAACAAGTACAAGCAATCCTTTCACTAGAACGTCTTGTATCTGTGAGCGCATACGCAAGAAAATGTGCAGCACCAATACGAGCATACTTCTCTGACAGATGTATTAAAGTGTATCTAAACTCCAGAACAAAAACGATATATGACAGCTTACCTGTCCTTAGACCATTGTCAGGGTTAACATACATTTGAATGTATTTTTATTTATACATAATGTATATGTACAGATATACATGCTCATTTAACACTCATGTGTACATGCTATACATTCTGATTAGTGGCGCTGAAAAGCAATTTGGCCTTTCTGTTGCTCTTTCTCAATGTGAGTTTATCTGTCTGTCGAGGCTGACTGAAAGCAATGTAATATGTGGCTTTTGTTGTCCTAAATGTTATTTATTTGGTGATGTAACATTTGTTTTTTTTTCTGATTAGCCATTAGTGGAGCAGTGTGCTATGATGCCCTGTTACATCTAAGCGATTCCCAATGAAGTTATGCAGTCAGCTATACCAAGAAGACCACTGCCAGCACCAAATCATAATGGAAGTCAAATGCGCCTTGCTCAGATGTCTACCCTACAATTTAGTGCATCACCAAAAAACACAGAATATAAAAATTGTGCTGGGTTGCCTTATACATGGGAACCAACACCCTGATGCGCACTGCTACCCTGGTACCCTCCATCTTGCTGCAGCAAGATCCACAACCTGATATTTGCAAAGATATTTAGTCTTTTTATATTCTTTTAGAGGAGCTCAGGTAGCACCCCATAGTCAGTGATTTTATTTATCCCTAATAAAGACAAAATTAATGGAATCTTCAATGAGTCTACAATGAAATTGAAAAGCAAACTTTACTAGGCTGGGTCTGAATTAAAAGATTCAAAAACAGTCTAGCTGTCAATAGCCAATAAAAAACAAAAACATTTCAGCCAATCGGGAAAGGAGGGATGATGAGACTGCACTTGGGGAGACTTTATGGTGATCCGACTTCAAAGGATAAAGTATATTTTTACTAGAGATGTTAAGATACCAGCTCAGATACCAGTGCCGATACGTGGCATTTTTACGAGCACTACCAGGGTCGCAGAGGTTGCTGCCACAGTCCTGAAATGTATTTTTCCCAACTCATTGTTTAGGTTATTTAAAATAACATTACATTAGGGTGACCTTTATATAATCTACTGGAAAAAGCTCAAAGTAAATGTATGTGTTTCTTTATTCCCCTTGCGACGATACATTGCAAAGCATGCAGGATCAGCAAACGGGTTTGTGCAATTGTTAGTGTAAGATAAGATTAAGCTGGATTGACAAATGCACAGATTAGCACAATGGTCACTTTTTACAAGTTTGCAGTCAAGATTTGAATGACATTGCAATAACTTACGTGAGCATTTGATGCTTGTGTAGTGGATACAAAAGTCATCCATATCATCGAACATCATTGTGGGAGTGAATATTTGTATTTATTTAAAGAATAAATACAAATGTTATATATATATATATATATATACATACATACATACATACATACACACATACATACATACACATATATACATACCTACATACATACACACTGTCTGCAGAGTCAATGGCTACAGACCTCCAAACTTCGTGTGGCCTTCAGATTGGCACAACAACAGTGGGTAGAGAGCTTCATGGAATGGGTTTCCATGGACGAGCAGCTGCATCCAAGCCATGCATCACCAAGTGCAATGCAAAGGTTCAGATGCAGTGGTGTAAAGCACGCCACCACTGCACTCTAGAGAAGTGGAGACGTGTTCTCTGGAGTGACCAATCACACCTCTGTCTGCCTTTGGTAGAGGGGGATTATGGTGTGGGGTTGTTTTTCAGGGGTTGGGCTTGGTCCCTTAGTTCCAGTAATGGGAAATAATAAGGCATCAGCATACCAAGACATTTTGGACAATTTCATGCTCCCTACTTTGTGGGAACATTTTGGGGATGGCCCCTTCCTGTTCCAACATGACTGCGCACCAGTGCACAAAGCAAGGTCCATAAAGACATGGATGAGCCAGTTTGTGGTGTAGGAACTTGACTGGCCTGGACAGAGTCCTGACCTCAACCCGATAGAACACCTCTCGGATGAATCAGAGTGGAGACTGCGAGCCAGGCCTTCTCCTCCAACATCAGTACCTGACCTCACAAATGCGCTTCTGGAAGAATGGCCAAACATTTCCATAGACACACCCCTAAACCTTGTGGACAGCCTTCCCAGAAGATTTGAAGCTGTAATAGCGGCAAAGAGTGGGCCAACTAAATATTGAATCCTACAGAATAAGACTGGGATGCCATTAAAGTTCATGTACGTGTAAAGGCAGGCGTCCCAATACTATTGGCAATATAGTGTATATACTGAATATGTATTGGCCAGCTAGAGATCACTATAGCACTGATCTGTTATTGAAGGGGGGGCTGGACAGAGCTCCAACAGCTCTGCCCAAGCTTCCATACTTGCAAGATGGCCATCACTTCACTCATAATGTCACTACAGTCCTGATGTAAACACAATGCAGAAGCATTGTATTTACATTTTCTTCCACAGCGTGCTCCTAAGGAGCAATATGCAGAGGCTTCAGAAGCCAAGGAACTAATTTAGCTCTGGAGCTTACTGCTGGACCCCAGTAGCTGGTAGGTTCCAGCACCAGAAGCCACCGGGTCACCAGAGACCCACTGAGTCTGGGTGTGGTTTTAAAACAGAATGGGACAAACTGCAATATTTAACCACCCAGGACTCAAGTGGTTAAATATTGGGATTTGTAAAAATATTTGGAATTTTCAAAGGAATAACATATACATGTCTTCCACCATCCCCAGTGAATAGTCCTGTTTTCACTTAGCAGTAAACTGGCAAAGTTTCCTGGATTGTAATCAATATAGAGCCGAAGACTTCAAAGTGGGATTAACACTTTTCCTATGATATATGTCCATCACTGAGGCTTGTACGATGATTTAAACCACATCTATTAGTAATGATATCCTACATCCCCTCCACTTTGTGGAGATCAGTAGTACTAGGCATTTGTACAAAAATCACTTTCCAGCACACTTTGACGAACCAATAAATCCAACCAGCTAGCCCGGATTAAATTTCAGATCCACTCCAGTCATGTCTCTTGCAATTAATGTCATTTAAACCTACACGAAGGCTGAATTAATTGTTAACACAGCAAGAGGCATAATAAGTGAATACAATCCAAAAAAATAATAATAAAGGTCTGGGAATTGACCACTGGTGAAAAGCTTGTGCAAGATTCCTATGACTTTAAAAATAGCCTTTGACTTATAGATCAACAAAAGTTAAAGGAAATTCTAATTATGGTTCTTTTTCAGCAGAAATTCAGCAGAGACTTGACTTCATGACTCCAGTATGATATATTACAGTGTAGTTGGCCTTTGTCAACTTCAGCTTGTGTTTTTTTACATTTTGTAGAAACATTTATAGTTATAGGTATTTATAATATATACATTGTATAATATATATAATACGCAAAATAACCAAAGATCTACAGCCAGTACTCTCAGAAGACCCCATACTTAAAGGAATATTCCCTCAGCCCCCAATACTGGCTTTCAAGCAACCACTGAACCTGAGAAGAAAATTGGTACGCAGTAAGCTGACCCCAGAACAGGCGCTTACACAGAAGCATTACAATGCACAGTACAATGCAATAAACCCCGCTGCAAACTTTGCCAACATATATGTGACAGAAATACAGCGAGTCACAATAACAAAGCGTACACCATTAAGGGGTCATACTCATGCACATCTGCTAACGTGGTGTACATGATACAGTGTTCAGCATGTGACAAAGGCTGTTACATTGGGGAAACTGGCCTTAAGCTGCAGCTCCAGATGAACCTACACAGGAGCTCAATCAAGAACCACAAAGAGCATGAATATTGCACTCCAGTAGGACATCACTTCTCCCAGAAGGATCACTCCATCCAAAACCTCAATATTAAAGTACTATTATTGCTTCTGACCTGAAGAGAGGTTCACTCTCCAAAGCTTGTCTTGTATATATTTTGTTAGTCCAATAAGAAAAGGTATCATTGCACACTGCAATACTCAGTTTGTCGTTTTTAACATCTTGTCTACTGGACTAATACAGCTTACCCATTTATATTGCACTATATCTATATCTATAGATATATCTATTGTGATGTTGGGGAGGTTAGCACAAATGGTGAGCTCTTAAGGATCAGTCTCGGAGCCGTTTAACAGAAAAAAGAACAGTCTTTTATTTCTTCAAAGGCAGACAACCAAGGAAGTTCAACATAAAATAGCTTTCTTCAGCAGTACAACATACAGTATGCTTGGAAAACAGATCGTCTCACCATTCTTGGGTTGTCCTGTTCAGTGGCTCTCTCAGCCTCCCCAAACCTTCCAGCCTCCCAGGTTGTTCATGTGCCTCCAGCACACACCAAACTTGGCTTGGCCTGTGTGTTCCTCCAGCACACACAGCCACCTGGCTCCCCTCTGACGTCTGGGTGGAGTCCTCCTGACTCCCAAACACCTATGTTCCTCTTCCCAGCTGGAGCCCTGAACACACTCCAGCACCCTCCTCATGAGGGATGCACACAGGTGCACAATCAGGTGCTGGCTGCCACTAAAGCATGGACCCAGGAATGGAGATTTCATCCCACCCAGAGCTCTAAGAAATCTCCTGGCTCCAGGATCCCAACTATGATCCAGAAAACCTGGAAAGGACTGAGAAGCCAGCTCTTTCCTGGTACAAGCAATTGCTTCCCAGAGCCACTCAGCCCCTCTAGCTGAGAATCCTGGGTGACTTTTAGGCCACCTAACACCGTTGCCATGCAATGCCACACTATATATACTGTATGTGTGACTATATATACAGTATGTGTGCATGCGTATGTATATATATATATA
>NW_017306416.1:1776165-1779224 GCF_000935625.1 Nanorana parkeri
TACAGGGCTCGAAAAATCCACTCCTCTGCTCGTCTGTGACGAGCAGAGAGTGGACCCCGACGAGCAGCTTCCCGGCCGGCCATTGTAATTACACGGCCGGCCCGGGGGCTTTACAGTCAAGCAATATCCCTCCCCCCCAGCCTCAGGCAGCAAGATGTGTAGGGGCACTCCTTTTTGCAGAGGACCAGCAGATGATACTCCATTACTATATCACACCTTTAGCACTCGTTCACACCTGAATGTTTTGTAGCGCTTTCTACGCTCGACGAACGCTCTACAAAACAGTCAAAAATATAATTCCCATTGTATTCAATGGTCTTGTTCCCACCTTGGCGTATTTCCGCCCGTCCCTAACGCGCTACAAAACGGCCCACGCCTGAAAAGGTACAGATACTACTTTGGGCCGTTTTGTTGCGCGTTTCCATTTGGATACAGCCAAGTAGCCTTCGGAAACGCGCGGCGGTCGCGCGACTTTTTTACTGCGAATCGCGCATATGCAATACGCATAGGTGTGAACGAGACCTTAGTTTTCCTGACTGCCTCTTTTCTGCTCTGTCACAGCCTACAAGGAACATAAGTGAATGCCAATTTTCTGAAAAGCATATACTGCACATATAAACAGGGCCGGCCTTTGGGGTGTGCGTGCTGTGCGGTCGCACAGGGCGCCATAGCAACATGGGCACCTGGCGACTGGCACAGATCCTGTCCCCAACGGCCTTTAATGATTGCCCGCGAAGTAAAAAAAAACAGTTTTAAAAATGAAATAAAATAAATCTAAAAACAATGTAAATTTTTTTTAAAGTTCCCCACCCCCGCGAGCACGCGCGTCACCACGTAAGCACGCGTCGGGTGCGCCTACGTACGAAAGCGACAAACGCACTACACATGTTGGGTATCCCCGCGCACGCCGGAGTGAGAGCAATAATTCTGGGGCCAGTATTTTTGGGTATCTCTAAATTGATGACCTGTGGAGGCTTTTAAAGCGTCTTCTATGGACTTTTTTGGGTACTGAAGTTTGTTGCCATTTTACGGAGGCGTACAATTTTTAACCTGAGCATGTTGGGTATCGTTTTACTCGGCATAACCTCATCTTTTACATTTTCGAAAAAAATTGGTATTTCTGTGTGTTTTGGTGCATTTAGGTACATTTTACACAAGGAGGCAGCTGGGCATCATGCTGGACTGGAGGCGTCACCTTAGACTAGAACCTCCCCCCCACCGCTGGCCTCTGCACTGTAAAAATTTTATTTATCTGAATCTCTTTCACTTTTTTATTTGTTAGAAATTTTTTCTAATTATTTTGTAATTTCTTTATTTTTTTAATCCTACTATCTTTTACTTTGTATCATTTTCATTATTATTTTTTACTTATTTTTTATCAATTTTTATTATTATTTTTTTTTCACTTAACTTTATTGCTATCACACAGGAGCTAGCTAAAAAGCCCCTGTGAGTCTGGTGCGATCAAAATGCAAGCACTATTTTGATCACACCGGACCGTACTGCAGGCACAATGTGCCTTGCGATGCCGTGGGGGGCGATCGCATTGTGGCCAGGCTACGGTGCCTTTCACTTCAATGGTCCGCCACGCCTCCTCCTGCCTGGCAAAAAGTGAGCCGGCCGCAATGCGAGGCAGTGCGTTCCGGTCCAGAATTGGACCGGAACGCACTGCTTATGGTGTGAACTAACCCTTACTTAAGGTGTGTTGGTGTGCTGTGGATCCCTATTTGGGCTTTACATTGGTGAGGGGGATAGAAATACCTGGTACATTCAGCGGCTCCTTCGGGGGTGAGCGCTACATTCTTTTGAGTGTTTTTCTGCTTTTTTTTAGCAATATCGTTTATTGAAAGATTTTGAGCATAGTTACAGGTGATGCATTAATAAAACATAGTCATGTATCACAGGATGAGTTATGGGCTGTCCATTTCAACGGGGAGGTGTGTCTAGGTAATCCATTTGAACACTCAGTGGACCTGTCCCATAAAGCAAGGCTAAATCTTTTCAAGGCATACATTAAATTGTAGAACAGATTGTAAAATTTCAAGAATAGAATACATAACAAACAATAGAATAAAATAAAATATAGAATGAAGAAAAATATAGAACCAAAGCTACCATGAGTAAGTAGGGCATTAGTACAGTTCTTGTGTGAGTGTGTGGGAAATGCTTCAGATGTTATTGAATGTAAAGTGTCTAAAGTGTCTAAGACGACCACCCCCAAGGAGAGTCGATCGGGCAGGTCGCTATAACAATGGACGACCAGTTGTGGCCAGAATAAATGAGTGTAGGTCTGGGTTGTGATTAACCGAAAGATCTTTCTGAATAAAATCGTCCCAGTCTGAGATAGTGTGTCCGTGGTCTGTGTTGTGGAATCTGCTTTTTTTGAAAATGGAAATGTTGCTGACAATTGCTTTCGCCCGTGTAAGGAGGGAGCTGTAAAAAGAAAAACGATTAGGAGGGCATTGTATACATTTCTGTACTCTCCAAGACTCATGATGACCTTAGTATAGTCTGTCAAGTGGCTCCGTGTGGTAGACAGCAATGCACAAAAGAAAGGAGTATTTCATGATTCATAAAGTGACCTTTGAATAGAGAACACAGACTGGAAAAACTTTTATCAGCAGCAACACTGCTACACAGAGCTTCTCTTTGCCGAAACTGACTGCAAGCTCTTCTTCACAGCTACATCAGTCCCTTTGACTTTTTGCATAACCTGTCAGTCTCTGGATACAGCGCACACTCTGTACTAGCATTGCAGGAAAGCTGGGGTCTCACATGGGCTATGCAGGATTTGTGGTGGGCTCTGCGGGGTCTATGATGGGCTCTGCAGGTCTATGGTGGGCTCTGCAGAGTCTCAGGGGGGCTGTGCAGGATTTGTGCAGGCAGCAGAGCCCACCACAGACCCTGCACAGACTCCCTGAGACCCTGCAGAGCCCAGCATAGACCCCGCAGAGCCAACCACAGATCCAGAGACCCTGGGGAGCCCACCATAGATTTAGTGCTTTGGGGATGGCTTCCTCCTTTGCCCGACGGGAATCTGGGCCCGCCCCCCCCCCCCC
>NW_017306416.1:1779390-1831216 GCF_000935625.1 Nanorana parkeri
GGAACCTGGCCCCCCCCCCCCCCCCCGACAGGATCTGGACCTTTCCCATCCCGCTGCTCCTCCTCCTTGCCTCCACCTCCTCCTTCTGCTTAATTAGGCAGCCGGGGCTTGTCGGTGGATCCAGGGATCAGGTGAGTATAAAAAATTTATATTTTTTAATTTTATTTTTCCGGGGACATAATTTGTCCAGGGACGGTTTTCTCAATCCGGGGACTGTCCCTGGAAATTGGGGACGAATGGTCACCCTACCTTAATGTCTACAGAATAAGAGAACAGCATGGTTTCCAGTATCCCATGTCACATTATGTATAATAAGAAATAAAGAAAAGAAATACGTTTAGGCCTCACAGTTTTCTTTCTGTGAGCTCTTAACAGTTCCGACATTTCATCAGGTAAGAGAAAACATATAATAAAATATAGAAGGCATAAAATATAGCCAAGGCATTGGCCTATACACATACAACACAACAATGAACTAGGATCACACTAATCCAGCACGGTATTATTCTGAGTTGCCCCACTCAAGCGGCAGCCATATTGAGTGGGGCATGTGAGATTAATAATGTGCTGGATTAGTGCGATCCTAGTTAATTTTATTACTTCATTGCTGTGCTGTATGTGTATAGGCCAATGTAGTTGGATCTGTATGTGCGTTATAATTAATCGAAATTAATTGATTCATCGATAAAAAAAATTCAATTCATCGAACACGAAAATTTTAATCATTACCAGCCCTAAAAAAACTATAACTGCTCGGCTGTCTCATTATCACATATAATTATAAACATATAGAGAGGAATGTATCAACATTGGAGCAAATGAGATTTAGGACAGCTGTACATGACAACCAATCAGTTTCCATCTTTCATTTTCAAAGCTTAACTGAATAAACTGAAGAGGGAAATTGACTGGTTACTATGGGCAACTGCTCCAGATTCTGTCTGCACCACTTCTGATAAATTCCCTCCATATTATATTCACTAGAAAACCCGCTCTGTGCTCCTCCCTGACACAGTATAACTTTGGTAATAGGACCTGACTTTCTATAACTTCATGGCTAAGCAGTGTCAGCGGTCATTCCCCTGTCCCTTCAGACTCAGTGACCGGTAAGGGCGCTCTCACTCTTCAATGAAATGTCAGTTGGCAAAGCTTAGCATGAAGTCAGCCCCAGTAACACATACAAAGTGTTGATATTGATGGGCCGTGTTTCCTGTGTTTTATGTGGGTCAGCACAATCCCACTATTTATAATTGGGCAATATACAGTATATACGTATGGATGTTGAAAGGCTGCATTTGACTTGCTTTGCATTGCATTGCCTTGTGCTGCTTTGATTTGGACGCAACATGTCCGTTACATTTGAACTGCAGGCACAGCAAGACAATTGTGGCTTCTTCTTGTTAAATGCGGCTCTTTCCATGTGAACGCAGCTCCATGCATTTGAATGGAAAATGCATCATTTGACTAGATTCTCCATAAACCTTAAATCAGAGAGAGACATGGAAGATGCTTTTCTGCCATCAATGGCACTTATACAGTATATTGTAGCAGAGCATCCCAGGGAGGCTGGGGAAGTCCTGTTCGGAGTTTGTAGGTCTCCCAGGTTCCTCTCCTATACATTTAGGAATTGCTGATCCGGGCTCCAGTCAGTGACGTAACAGAGTGGTGTTCGGAATGGAATGAGGCGGGGCACATCTCCTCTTACATCACTGGCCAGCGACCTAAGAGCAGGTGGGGCCAGTGATGTAAGAGAAGGCGGGGCCCGTCGATAGCAGAGGAGGCGGGGCCCGGATGGGAGGAGAAAATACTATCTTATCTCGACTGTGATGTCACCAGTCATCTCGCTTTACTCCAAATATACCCACAAGTACCTGAAGGGGGCAATATTGCTCTAGGAATAATTTTGGATTTTGACTTTAAAACTTCTGGAGTGTAGAAACATCAATTTAGGAGATAACTAGCTACTTGTCTAGTTCCAGACATAAAAAAAACAAAAATAACTATCTCCTTAAGACAATGGAGTATAGAATTTTTGAGGTGAAAAAATCAAATTCAATGTGAATTCAACCTGCCCACAAACTGCCTGATTTGTGACATGCCCGCCAGGTGAAACGCCACTTTGGTAATGCTGCAGCGGCTGCACAAGCAGCAGAGTGCCATCAACGAGTACCTGTGTGAGTATGGCACAAGGACAGGCTCAGGTGACCTTGACTTTTTTCCCCCATGCCAGTGGCTGCTAAAAAAAGGATGCATGCACTGTACTGTCACCATTTGAGGAGGCGACGAGGATGGTGAGCCGTGACAATGCATGCATCAGTGACACGATTCCTCTTGTGTCCCTGCTGGAGCATACTCTGTGGGGAATTATGGATGGGGCACTTGAGGCTGCACAGCGGGAGGAAGAAGAGGACTTCCTTTCCTTTCAAGGCCCCCTTTATGCAGAAACCATTCCTGCGGGGCCGCAGATCACACAAGAGGAGGAGAAGGAGGAAGAATATGGCAGCCATGGGGCATTCAGGCAGAGGATGGCATACAGCAGTCCTCAAGGGAGGGTTTTCAGTCCCCAGAAACCCAAGGAGTAGTACTTGGCTGGGAGGAGGTAGTCCATGTTAGTGTCATACTCCCATTTCATAGTGCATGGGCTCCCTTATTCTGCAAAGCCTGCGAAATGACCCAAGGATTTCTGGTATCAAGGACAGGAATCATTACTGGTTTATCAACCCTTCTTGATCTACGTTTCAAGAGTAAAGTTGCAGAGCTCATACTGCCCTCGCAGAGGGAGCACAGAATGCAACACTTGAGGACGCCTGGAAGAGAAACTTATGTAACTCCTTTCCAGACACTGGTAGGTTACCACGTCATAAAAGAGGTGTTCCTGAGGCTTTGATTGGTTAAAGGAAGAGCGGTGGAGAAGGGGGCCGTCTGACTGATGTCTTTAGAATGTTTTCAGTCCTCAGCGCCCAATGCTGTTAGCTTTAGACACCCATCGGCATCATATGATGCAGGATTACCTGGGGCAACAGCAGACATGGATAGCTTTCCAACCAACGATCCACTGCCTTACTACATCTTGAGAATGGATCACTGGCCAGAACTTACCCAATAAGCAATAGAGCTACTGGGCGGCCCTGCATCCAGCGTGCTTTCCGAACGGACATTCAGTGCTGCTGGAGCTTTTGTGACAGATAAAAGGGTGCATCTGTCCACAGACTTCGTTGACCGGCTGACATTCATCAAAATGAATCAGTCCTGGATCAACAGCAGCTATCAATTCCCTGATGCAGATGTAACCAATTAACCCCTTCATGACTGAGGCCTTTTTTTCATTTTTTGTACCCATGTTATATTCCACATTTTAGGCCTGAAAATTACTTAAAACCCCCCAACATTATATATTTTCTGAATGCCAAGACCCTATAGAATAAAATGGTGGTAGCCTAACTCTGTGGGTGCTTATTCAATCTTTAAGTAATGTTCTTGGGTTAATGCACCACCAACATTCAAGGCCCAATTTCTCAGCACCCGCATGTGGCAGGTGCATATAATTTACATTTTTAACATTTTAAAAAACAAACTTTATAGCAGGGCCCATAGCAGATTTCAGTAAAATAACAGCTGGTCACCCTATGATGAAAGTACTGGGTTAGGCACTTCTTACTATCGAGTAACAACTGTCCCATTGTGCATCTGCTTTGCCACCCTCAGGTAAATCTAAAAATCAGCTAAAATGACACAAAATGCACAACCATGGTTCACCGTTGTCATTATCGGGAAGCTGGCCTAGAGCAATAATGTACAAGCAATACTGGAGTGAGTGTATGTGGATGGAAAGTGCCTGAAAAAGGCCAAGAGAGATCAGCAGTACTGAGATGCAAAAATAGGATAAACAATATTTCATGACAAAAAGAAAACAAAAGTATTTGTTGTGTTTGATACACAATGCTTTGCTAGGTTAATGTTATCAAGTTAGGCTGAGTTCACCCCTTGGCGTTCCAAATAGGAGCATGTTATGCTCGTTTTTTCAGCACGTTTTTTTGTTCACTGAAAAGCACGTTCGACGCTCGTTTTTTAACCTCCCTGGTGGTATGATTTTTTGTTTCCCTTTTTCTCTATCTTTTGTTCATTTAAAAAAAAAAAAAACTTTTTAAACTTCCTGCCGGTTCCGCCCCACTGCGATGCGGACACTCGCAAGGGACGGAACCCGGAAGACGGCAGCGTCCGGAGGACACCGCGGGGATCACAGACGAGGTAAGACCTATGCTGTATTCCCGAGTGTGGCTCGGGGTTACCGCTTTGTTAACCCTGTGCCACACTCGGGAATACCAATGGATACGTGCTGAAATACGCCCCAAAGAAACTCCTGTACTATTTCGGACGTAGGGCGTTTTTCAGCGCGACAAACCGCGCTGAAATACGCCCAGGTGGGAACCATGCCCATAGCACATAATAGGATTTCACTTGCTGAGCGTTCTTCAGCGCTGAAAAACACCCTGGTGTGAACCCAGCCATAGGGTTTAGATCTTTAATTCTAGAAATGTTGTAGTTGAAGATCTAGGTTATATCATAGGAATGTGGAAGATTAGCATGTTCTTCTTGGTACAGTCGCAGAATTACACCAGCCTTTTTCCGCCCAATGAATTGTCTGTGTTATACTGACTCATGAAAAATATTCCATACATGCAAACACAATTTCAAAATGCAAAATGTTCACCTCTGTCAATACCGTTATACTGCTAAAGGTCCATCCCAATTTTTCAAGTGAGTACATAGTATATAGCAATAGGATTTGTTTGCTTGAACATGCCCTCTGCTAATATTCCGGCATTGCCAGAGGTTAGGGTAATTATGTGAAGGACAGAACGAGAGAACAAACTCCCACAGTCCCCAAGATATAGAGAGCTAATAATTTAAAACCTTAGCAGCAGAAGGCTTATATACCAAGAGCTCGGAAGTGCCCTTAGCGTGACACAGTCCATACTACCTGTGTGGCCTCCAGAGGTCCCTAAGCTTCTCCAGCACAGGCTATGTGGCCCTATTGTAATGGTTTAGAATGTTTGCAGCCAGCTCCTACTTTAAAGTCGTTAACTGGGAAAAACAAAACTCTTTCATGCTCAATATATTTCTCTGCGCATCGAGCTTCTTTCTTCTTCAAATCCCATTCTATTCTTCTTGAGGTCTGGATGTCTTGTCCCCAGAGGATGGAGCCTTCACTAGCGAGAAACGGAGCCTTAGACTTGTTCAAGGAATCTGACCTGGCACAGAGCCAGACGATATGAGGAATCCAATCAATTTGCATACTTTTCTTTCCGTCTTATGAAGAAAAAAAAAAGGTTTTCAGTTACCAAATACTCAGCTGACAATTTATTTAAATGTGGGTTTTATTCAGGAAATAAAATCTGACATACTGGTAATTTAAGATTTTCCATTCTTTTACTGATATAAATACTGTAAAATAAAAAGATTAAAAAAAATCTACCCTGAGTTTTAATTACCAAAATTACAAGACTAAAGGAGCTGATACATGGGCAGTAAGGCAGCCATAGAACTATTAGATGAGATTTTCACATTTATTTAATGACATTCCTTAAATTTATTGCATTTCATATTCAAAATAAAACTCAATCTGTACAAAACTAAGCTTATAATATATCCTCCTCTCCGGTACACCCCCCTCCGGTACTGAAATTGTATTGTCACTGTACTGTCTCCGGCCATTTTGGAAAGCACTGTGCAAATTGTTAGCACTATATAAATCCTGAATAATAATAATAATAATAATAATTTTACGCACTTTTAAAACAAACAAAAGTTCATGTTTAGGGAGAAGCTGGGTGAGTCTGACTAAATTGATTCTGATGCAAAATGTACTGTCTGGATCCATCCAGCTGCGTGATTGACAGCTGGCTCTGCCTATCCAGAGGCAGAGCCAGCTGTGCCCGCCCCATCCCCCATCCGTTTCGCCAGTCAGCGATGGAGGATTGGAGCGGGGGGGGGGGAGAATCCCTGCAGGGAGCGATGAGTGACAGTCAGGGCTCTCTGCAGGGATAGATCAAGAGCGAGCGGCGGTATGTGTTCGATGTGTTCGCTCACTTCCCGATCTACTGAGCCGACCAGTGAGAGTTTCATTGTCACAGGTCGGCTCAGATTATGAGGCTGAGTGAAAATCACTTGCCACATAATTCTCCTTTAAGTGTTACATTTATTTATAGAGGTCTACACATCTGAAGAGGGACAACTGAGGATGAAGAGGGACTGAGGGATTTAGCTTTAGGGACAGTCCCTCTATATTATGGGAAAGTTGGGAGCTAAGCTATTTCAGCCCTTGCTTCTGCACTTCTGAAGCTGAAATCCCCAAGATTTTAAGCAAACATAATAGCAAGAAAAATGTATTATTCAGCAGTATACTTTGCTGCTCATAAATGACCGATAACCGCGCTTTACATTAGGAGATGTTTACGGAAGTTTAGACTGAAATTATATTAAGCTCCCCAAGTCATGACTACGTGGAAACCTGTGCAAATTGCCTTATGAAAATGTACCGCAAATCAATCTGCAAATGAACTTTATAAATGCTAATTTTAGTTTGGTCTCTTCTATGAATATTATATTGGTGAAATGTGTATTCTATTAAGCAGGCATTCCTCTGATTGATGTAATTAATGGGAATTGGAGATGTTAGGGCTTGATGGGTGATGTGATGAATATAAAACTGGCAGACAGGAGAGAATTAAGATAAGCAGAGGTGACAGATGCATGCAAATATTTTGTAAATACTTCAGTGTTGACACCTAATATATACAGGGGGAAAACTGAAGGCAGCTCTGAGAAAAGTAAAGCTGCGTATTACATTTGCAAATTATCATCTTAACCACTTTATAAAGTTTTAAAAAGTTGCTATAGAAAAAGTTTTGCTGTGCACATTGTCACAGCAGATAATACCAGTTTTGTTGTTTTTGACAGGGGTAGCAAAAGGTTTGAGATGGCGTACAAGTTAACCCTGTAGTGCTCTGGGGTCCTGAAGTTAATTAAAGGAGAACTATGAGGTGAGTGCTTTTCTATAGGGTTGCACAGATACCAAGTACAGTACTCGGTACAAGTACGAGTACATGTACCGATAATTTTGAGCTCCAAGACTACACTAGAGAAAAATAAAAAAATTAGGAGGCCGCTGTCATTTGTAAGGAGCACACGGAGCTCCTGGGATTTGTATATCTCTGTTTTAATGTATTATTTAGTTTTTATAAATATAAATAAAGGGATGCACAGATACCAGTTTTGCGAGTACGAGTACTGGTACTTGCCGAGTACTTACAAGTACGAGTACTGATACATTTTTGTTTATTGTCATGTGACAGTTTTTCTAAAACAATACAGACTAATGATTTCAGGATAGTGGTGGAGCGCCAGAGCCAGGTCCCAGCTGCAACCTCTGCAGCCCCGGTAGTTCTCATGAAAATGCCAGGTATCTGTGCTAGCTGTCACTCACGCAGCTGGGCGGATCTCGACATCGATGTCGGGATCCGCTCCGGCTGCGGCGTCTCAGTATACCGCGAGCTGTAGCTTGTGGTATACTAAGCTTAGGGTGACCGGAGGACGCTAGTTTGTGTCCTCCCGTTACCCTAAGGAGAACTATGGGGAAAAGCCCTGACCCCCATAGTTCTCCTTTAATGTGGCATCTGTATTGTCTCACTGTAAGTTTGCTTGGCTTCTCTCTAAAAACTTATTGCCCTAGAGGGCAGTGATGTGCCGTGCCTTCTGTGCTGGGTGTGCCATCCACCAGCCTGCTATTGCTCCATCCCTGTCACGCTGAAGCTTTGCCCCATCCTGCTGAAGCTCCGCCCCAGCTCAGTAACCAAGCTGTGTGGGGAGGAAGAAGGGAGGAGACAGGGAGAAGCTTCTCCCTGTCCCTCAATTGCTCGTCACTGGTTAGGCATCGAGATCCTTGTCCTCACTGTTTTTTTGTTTTTTTTGATCCGGCAGCTTGGACAATGGCACTTTGCCATTGGTCCAAGCCATCCACAGAGCTAACGCCTTTAACACAGAGTAGAGGTTGTGACAGCTCTTGCCTCACCAAGTTAGGTTACACAAGCAGTGGGGAAGCCCGCTGCTGTGTAACCTAACTACCTGTCAAAAGCCGGATGCAGCGCTGCCTGAAATTTACAGACAACGCTCCATCCATGACAGGTCCACAGCGGGGACTTGAAGCTGACACTTTTTTTCTTCATATAACTAGGTGAGGCTCTGCCTCACCTGCCTCCCCTGACCGCACGTCCCTGCTAGAGTGTGTGTCCTATTATAATTTTGTAGAGATATGCAATAAAACCAATGAAGCAAGTGACTATCAGAGGCCCTTGTGGTGGGTGGCCTAGTGACTATGGAAGAGCCTTGTGGTCATGCATAGCTGGCTAATCAGGAACTTTGCCTAAATAGTGATCCTCCCCTTCACTCTCAGGTTCAGTCAGATGACTTTGTCAATTGTCAAGAAAATTACTGAATTGAAAATGAAAATAGTGATCAACTTATTTTAGAGAAGGTAGCATACAGCCTGCATACTTTTCTTAGCGCACATTTCCTTTTAAGACTTTTGAATAGCAAAACGTGATAGAAGGGTGATACTGAGAGAGATGATTATGGCTTCCCTCTAATGAAAGATGATGTGTATGATTTAAGTAAAGACTTCACAGTGTTCATTGTTTTCTTTTTCAGTTTGCCTTTTCTTTTCTTATCTCTCATCTGTTGCTGGTATTCCAGCTCCAGTTCTATTCATCAGTAGGAAGAAGGCAAGAATAGAAGATTAACAGTGCACAGCAGATGGTACACTAGGAGGTGGAAGTCTTAATTCTTTTGCCATTTTTTTAACTATTTGATCAGAAAAAAATATATTTGGACCTGGGAGCCATTGTTCCCCTTCAGAGTTTTTTATGTTTATTAACTGTATGTACTTGTGTTGTTAGATGCTAGCTTTGAGTTTCTATTGATTTTAAGTGGTAACAATGATATGATATCCAATTATATAGAATGATAGTCCTGCAGTGTAACGGGTGACCGTGAGTTAAGTACATTAACTCTCTGCCCACCGTGTTACATGTGGTTAACTTTCTCTGCCAGCTCGGTCAATCAACAAGGTGCACCATGGTTCTTTGCATGGGACTCCCCAGGGTTCCCATGGCTATTAAGGCGAAATACGCTAGTTTTCACCCTCCAAGGACACCTGAGAGAGACCCAGCCTGGCCTGACCATAACCCAGGCCCTCCCTGCAGCCCACTATGGCTCCTGACTGTAGTCCCTGCTCAATTTCCCAGGTACAAGACCATGCCCAAGAGTGGTCCCCCATTGGTAGTCCTTAATGAGAGAAGTTTCTTCCCCGGCTGGGGGTATGATATAGTCCTGACATTCCTACTAAAAGGAATTAAATCAGTCTTACCTCTCAAGTTGGGGGATGTCCCTCTGCTTTCCCTCAAAGGGCAACTCACATGGGAAGCCTCCTGGCTCCTCCTGGAAAGACATTCCCAACACCAGAACTGCTGATTAACATCTTCCCCCAGACCAGCCGCAGCCACTGTGCTCTCCTTCAATATAGTTTCTTTACATCTTATTGAAGTTGCGCAGTTGCAGATTTAGAGGCAGTTAATTACAGGTGAGGTCGCCCCTACAGATGCCAATCGTTACCTGAATTACTGTATCCCAATGGAAACCCCAATGCAAGACAAATTAAGAATGTAACCTAAAATCTCAGAAAGAATATGCAGCAAAGTTTTCAAAAATCCTACTTTATATTTCAAGTGAAAATCATGGTTTTCAAGTACATAGGAATTCATTGTGTTACGGGGAGCGTTAGAACAGATCGGGGTTGTTTTTTTTTATCATGTTCTCAAGCTCCTTTACCTGCACCGCAGAAGCAGGTGTGATCAAAACTTCAAAGAGATTTTCTCTGGGCTGCAGGCAGAATATATTGATAATGAGTTTCTTTGTGAAAACTGTTAGCATTTCTTTCCGGTATTGTCGCCTTCCTGTAATTGAAATGTTCTGCTTAAAGAGAGATTTCACTTTGTATTAGGGATGCACCGATACCACTTTTTTAAGGCCGAGTACGAGACATGGCCAAAAGGCTATGTGCTGTCACATGCATTGTACATGCTGCACACAGACAGAATGGGCCATGCCCATGGCTTTATATACACGAATCCAAGAGGAACTGTAACAGATCAGAACTAAGGATGAATATCTATGGGAGACAGAAATTGAAATCAGTCAAATGTTCTAATCCCTTTGCACACTTTCCCAAACACAAAATAAGGTTTTGGCCGAAGTGTATCCTGGGCTGTGGTGGTTAAACTGTAAACCCCAAGAAATAAAAATGCCATATACTGCAGCCTACCAGTCATTAGTAATGGTGGCTTTATTTTTACTTGCAGATCCTGCCAGCAACACACTTCTTGTCCTAGGGTGACAACGCTCACTCACTGTACTGCGTCTATGGAGGAGAAGAGTTGTCACCTTAGGTTGCTGGCTCCTATTTTTGACAACTGAACACCTCCTCCTCTCCCCATCACTATAATATGAGAAGAGGTATTCTGTAGTCCAAGAGGAGTTCTGTGCAGGGCTGAGAACACTGCTTGGGATTTTAGTGCTGCAGTGTCAGCTCACTACAGGAAGTTACAATCTACCGAATATCTGGCACTTATTGAACAGATATAGCAAAATGCTTTCAATGGTAAATTTAACAGGCCAGAAGGGACAAAATAAGAGAAGCTCATTGTTAGGGTTTGGATTAGGGATGCACTGATACCGGTTTTTCGATATCGAGTACAAGTACTCGCCGATACCAATACTGGTACCAGAAGTCCCATTAAGGAGGCCAGGCGGTGTGTAATGGCTCACCACCTAGCTTCCTAATTAGCCAGGAATTCCCGATTAGCAGGGAAGCCATCTTCATGCACCCTCATCGCCAGGTGACGAGGAAGCATGGAGCCAGCTTTCTGGCTAATCAGGAAGCCAAGGGATGGGTAATGACTCAACGCCTGGCTTCCTGATTGGCCAGCTTCTTGACCAATCAGGAAGCCAGGCGGTGAGTCATTACACGGCGCACAGCTTCCTGATTGGCCAGGAAGCCGGCTCCACCAAGTGACGAGGGAGCATGGAGGCGGCCAATCAAGAAGCGGGGTTTGAGTCATCACCTGCCCCCTGGCTTCCTGATTGGCCGGGAAGCCAGTTCCATGCTCCCTGGTGACAAGGGAGCATAGAGCCAGCTTCCCGGCCAATCAGGAAGCCGGGCAGCATGTAAGCTGCCAGACTTCATGATACCTGGAAGTTCGGGTATCGGGCATCGGAGCATTTGGGCGAGTACAAGTGTCGGTATCGGTGCATGCCTAGTTTACATACATTTTAACCCTTTGTGGTATATTTTTGGTTTTGTGTTCTGGTTCCTTTTAGCAATGGCTGTTTCTGAATTGTTGCAGTCACGTTTTATTTTATAGAGCACACATAGCATATTGTAACATTTATAGCGCAGTATTATATTGCTTCTATAATAACATCATTTTAGCTACTTCTGCACACACACACTGGCACAGTAACTCTTTTTGTATATGAGCTCTTTCACGTTATGTTCTGTTCTGCCCGTTTTATGTGCGGTATCTGGTCCTGCGCACATTTTGATGATGTATTTTCTGAAATCATGTGGTCATTATCGCCCCTGTCACTTTGCACGTCTGGAAAAGCTGCAAAGAAAGAGGCTCCGATCCCACCGCCATGTACTTCACTCCGCAGCCTTTCAAATCACATTTGTTTATGAAAATTAAGTGCCGGAATAACATTGAGTCTCCCATTTCAGAAGATGTGATTTACATAGTTTTACATACGCAAAATACAAGCGTGTGTAGTGGGAGTACAAGTAATCTAATTCAGCCAGATGGAAGCAGAAGCACAACTTCAGATGGAGGTGTGGGGGGGGGGAGCGGTATACATACAGCATATGTAATTGGCTCGGACTCTGTGCGGCTTTAATTGTTGTAATTTAGGAATGATAGCATTACCCAGAAGTGACAGGGAATTGTGTTATATTGATAGGAGGACTCAATCTGCCTACAGAATCGTAAACCTAGTCCTATCCAGCTTGTGTGGAACTATCAGTACATATTAATTATTTGTATAATGTGTTACAGCAATGCAGCAACACTTGGAAACAGTCTACTCTTCCCGGGAAAAGATGGCAATGGCATTTCACATGCTGAAATCTCTTCTGCTCTTTGAAAGAATTAAAATATGTTTTTAGAAACACACTTTATTTTGGAGTTAAAAATATATTTATCAGATAGGAAAATCCAAACGATTAAAGTGACACTAAACAAGCTAAGCTATTGTTACTAAGCCGTAACAATGCTGCCTCCAGCCTGTCTCCTTCTATTCTGCATCCATGGTATATCCCTCGGCATCCTATACACTGTCTATACAATGTGATGACTGAAGGATCCTTAGACTGCTGCAGCGGAGGGGGGAGAGATGCTGGAAGGACCTGTCTAAGAGCCAGTCAGTTTGAGGATTAGGTGAGTATAACTTTTTTCCACCCTAGACACAAAAGAGCAGGTAGCCCTTGGGTAGTCCCACCGCAAGGGTTAATTCAAGTTTTTTGCCTATGGATTTTTCTTTGAAAGTTCCCCCCGGGATATGGCCTGGGTGGATGTCATTCACAAAGCACTAGCGCCCATAGATGGCACTGATGAGTATAGAAAATTTCTAAAATGAACCACTTTAAAAAGTAGAATGACAACCAGGGGCATCCCGAGTCTGGGTGTCACCCGGTCTCCAGACCAGGTGACACCCAGCCGTGTCATCATCGCGCATGTGCGGCCATCTGATTGACCTCTGCCGGCGGCCATCTTGGTGATGGACGCCGGCAGAGAGAGGAGAGGAAGTTCACCCGGGGGGATGAGGTATGCTGCCAGGTCCCCTCCTCTCTCCTGACACTGTCGGGCTCTCGGTTCATGACTGAGTGCCCGACTTTTTAGAGGGGGTGACACCAAAATGACTGTCAGTCATTTTGGTGTCACCCCTGCAATGGTGTCACCTGGGTGCGGGCCTCACCCCCCTGTCGCCACTGATAACAGCCCAGAGTTTGCACCATCAAAAACAAGTTTGTCAATCCCTGACAGGTTCTCTTTAATCTTTTTTTTTTTTGCATAGCCCCAAAGTGAAAGGAAGCAAAAAAAAAAGCAGGATTTCCTCATTATGGTGTGATGACATATGATTTAGCTTGTTGGCTTAGACGGCTCTTTTATAATGTGCACACATCTGAACCTATTTTGATCCTAGAGCGCAAGTTCCTGCACACTGTACTCAGCGCTTGATTAATAGAAGTGAGCAAATCGCGTGAAATGCTTTTCACAGAATCAGCCACAGGAGACAAAACCCACCTAATATAACTGATGATTTTCCTATGGCCTTATAACTACCCTCATGCTTCAAACCAGTCACCACGGGGTGATAAAGAACAGAGATATATAGAGCCAGACCTGTTTTGAATAAATTAGAATATTTAAAGACGCTCGGTTTCATAAATCTAAACTTTGGTGGTAAACTTGTATACAGGATTGCCATGATCCTTCTCGCATACAGCTCCAGTGCATGGCCAAAGGGATTTAAAGGGAATGCAGACAAGTTTTGTATATCTTTTCTTTCTTTATTGTGGTCAGCACTTAAAAAAATGACATTTTGCATTTTTTCTTTTTTTAGTAATGTTGAACATAAATATTTTGCTGAAGAAAAACTGTTTATAAAGCTCAATAGCTTAAGCTTATATTTAAAGACACAACCAAATGAAGTAATGACTACTTCTCCTCCTCCTCCTCTTTCCCTGTTCAGATGGGGTATCTAGCGTATCAATCAGACAGGCCTGCCAGCGTGGTGCACTGGCACTTCGTTTTTTATTTATGCACTTAATGCACGATTGGCACGTTTTGACTCTCACAGATTGACGGAGGGTGCGGGTACCTCTGGCCTGTTCCTGAAGTTGGGGAGGAAGTTCTCTGACCTACAAATGGGCCGCTCTGCCTTCTCCCACCTCTCTTCTCTGGGGGGGTCTCTCTTCGGGAGAGCCTCCCAACCTAGTACTCGGTGGACCTGTTTCGGCAGGTCCCAGAGGATCGGGGTCCTCCGGCCTTCGGGTTGGAGGACCTGAGTCGTTCTTGTACCTGTCAGGAGCCTTGCGCCGCGGGGATCAGGAAAATTGTGGCCCTTTCACTAGAAAGGACTAAAGCACCCTTGTGCACGTTTTTGTGTGTTGTGATTTCACGATTCACTTATTTTTTGTTCACAGGGGATTTCGTTTTCGAGCACGCTCCGCGGCTTAATTTTAAAGAATCAATCAGACAGAGAGAGAGAGCATCTGAAAGAAAACAGTTACTTTTTCTTTAGAAAACCCAAGATTCTCTGTACGGCCGGTGTCCTAGATGCACCCTGTATTAAATGTTTAAATGCCGTATCAAGAATTATACATTACATTATAAAGCCATTTATAATCTAGCAAAAGTGACACTAAACTCAGGTGTTAAATGCATTAAAGTACCTTAACTATTAACCTAAATGTATCTAATTTGTGTATCACTCGGCTGTAGATCCTAAAATCATCTCTGAATTGGTGCTGACACTGTCCTTTCCTCTGGAGGGGCACTACTTTTGTTCCCCATGGTCCCTGTGTGTGTTGTAAAGCAGCCACCACTCCAAGCTCACTCCTGTGATGGACTACAAGCTCAATAAAAATTGGTAAACTAAACATGAGATTGTGGAACATCACAGGAGCGAGCTTGGAAAGATATGGTTCTGTCTCACAAGGTTTTGAATACCTTTCAGGTCCTAGCTGGCCAAATTCCTTGGAAGACACTATGCCCAGATCTATACATTGTCAGATCTATATCATTGTCCTTCCTTCTGGAGGGTGGCTACTTTTGTTCCCCATGGTCCCTGTGTGTGCTGTAAAGTACTCACCGCTCCAAGCTCACTCCCACAATGGACTACAATTTCACTCTTAGTTAAACAACTTGTACTGAGATTGTAGTCAATCACAGGAGTAAGCTTGGAGTGGTGGCTACTTTACAACACACACAGAGACCATGGGGAACAAAAGTAGCCACCCTCCAGAAGGAAGGACAGTGTCAGCACCAATTCAGAGATGATTGGAGGATCTACAGCCGAGTGATACACAAATGGTACTTGAATGTATTTTTAAGATTTAACGAGTTTTTGTGGTCTCATCCAGTTTTCTATCGCAAATCAGATCTGTAGTGAAGACTTTAGAGATTTTCTGTTATATGTATTTTACCCTAAAAGGTCTCTAAGAGTACTTCTATTGTTGTGTGGCAAGGCTGTTAGATTGTAAATGCCTCAGGGGAGGGATGGCTGTGAATGGTTCCTGTGAATGCAGTAAATACTAATGTATATAATGGCATTGGTAGATAAAACATGCTGTAAGTTCCTAGTGGGTGGAGCTAATGTGAATGTTTCAGTTCTATACACATTAATAATATCAATAAAACTACCAGTAGATTTAAAAATGCGCTTTAAATATGCAACCAAATATATCTGTCCCAAATTAATGTGATCTCCTATAAAAACAATTTACAGAGCATGGTAAATATTCTTTCACCTCGCTCAACCAGGAGACTTTCCAACCCACAATGTAATAGAGCGGTCACGGAACATTGGTCCTCGCCCCAGGCTCTCTCCATCTCTCAGACTCTACAGAGGTTTGCAGCAATCAGGCTTTGATTTCAAGCCATCTACCTATGAGAGCCGGAGACCAGACACAGCCAGGCATCAGAATAACACAAATAACCCCCGTAATGTGAAAGCTCTAATGTCTTAATGCAACTTAAAGAGAACATTTAATATATAATCTACGTTGCCCTCTGGGCTTTGTAGGACAGCTGTTGAGAAAAGTTTGGTGTGGATTAGTTTGGTTCCGATCCCCTCCATGGTGTTGGTTCATTTCAGCAATCAGAAAAGCCAAAATCTTAGGTAAAAAAAATCCTGGGATGCTGTTCATGAGATATCAGCAATTTTTTATAGGGCAACGATGGAGTTGCAGCATAGACTTCTCTCTAGCAAGACTTAAAGTGACATTAAAGTCAAAATTTGTTTTCTCCCCCAATGTTAATTAAAGCACTTACCTTAAATTATATCTCTTAATCCGATGTTCCTCTTCTTTCCTGTCCTGTTCCTCCAGCACTGACTCCTCTGTCCTTGCTGGCACTTCCTGTCCCACGGTGTCTGCATGCGGTCGCACGCGTCCATAGACTTACCTTGCATCTCTCCTCGTCTCCCGGCCGAAAATCCGAAGCAGTTTCGGATTTTTGGACGGGAGCGTGCGGCGAAGACAGGGGTAAGTTTAAGCACTTCCGGGCCGCAATACGTCTATAGATGGCGGCCCTTTGAAGTGGTTAAAATAAGCAGCCATGTTCTTGGTACCGCTCTTAACAGCAGGCGATTGCTGTTAATTTACAAGCGATCTGGCGTCTGTACAGGCGCTGAATCGTTTGTACCGTGCGGCGGTGACCATAAAAAGTTACACACGCAAACACGCGTCGGTACGCCTACGCGCGAAAACGACAATTGCGCTACACATGTTACATATCGCCGCGAAGTCGGAGCGAGAGCAATTATTCCAGTACTGTCAATGACTGTTAGCACTAAACTAATGAGCGGTAAAACCATTTAAAATGTTCCCTATGGGAAACTTTGGGTATTTACTTTTTTTGCGGCTTCACGGGCAAACGCAATTTTAAGGACAAATCTGTGCTTTGCCCATGCAGAGCAAAGCAACAGATTGACTGTAATGCAGAGCTCCACAAACGCATATTCATATCTTCCTGATCCTGGTCTGAACCGAAGGGCTGCTGTACGGGCCATTCACAATAGCCTGTACAGCAGGCGACAGCAGGCGACAGCGGCCGAGAAGCTCAGCCGAGCCGAAGGCATATGCTTCGGCTCGAATGAGCCGTAGTGACCGCCAAAGCAAGGAGAACGGCCTACCGAAGGGCCGGCCATTCACCCCGCAAATGACAGCTCTCACGGCTGGCTCTGCCTGGTTGTAATGACAGATCAGCATTCCCAAATGACCTGGGGACGCTGAACTGTCATTAAACAATAACAACTGCCCGGCTCCGCCCAGTTGTTATTCATTGGCCAATAGAAAACAGTTGTGCTGAGCTAGCTGTCACTGCTAGTTTTGCCCAATTGTTTTTTTTTTCTTTTCTTTAATTTTTTTAATTCTCCTTTTTATTTTCATTTTTAAAATAATTTTTCAACCTTTATTTTTTTTCTCTCTTTTCGCTTATTTTCTATTTTGCTGCGGAGGTACCGAGCAGAATAGCCGAGCTGAATGCTGCTTGCCTTCTTGTCTTCATTCACACAGACCAAATGTTCACATAGATTTGCAGGCAAATTGTTTATAAATAGACCCCTTAATGTCCATCTTCAGAAAGTGCGCTGAAGATCTGCTGATTTCCATAGGAGCAGTTTTCATGTCAAAGCTGAATTGTAAATTGACTTTAGTTGGTGATTTCAGTTCCCTTTTTTTTTTATATAGAACATATTAATGTTTTTATAACATATCTCAAGATTTTAGTTAATTCATATAAAACACAATTTTCCTAATGACAATGTTTATCCTGACTTCTTTCACTGGGTTCATTTTGCAAAGCATGCTAGCCTTTCTAATAAGAAAGCCCAGCACTAGCTGAATGCTTGCTGGTAGCCTGTATGTGACTGAATGGTGCATATTTCAATAATTAAAAAAAAAAAAACATTGCACACCTGACTGGATAATACCCTTCGGTATCGGGTGGGTGCCAAGCGACCACGGATGCCTCCGCAAATCAGTATAAGTATGAAGAAGTCACTCGCACTCCAGCTCAAGTTCAGTCAATATTTTATTGACCTCTGTGGTGTCACAACATGGCGACATTTAGAAACCCGTTTGGTCCCTTCATCAGGCAAACAAAGAATAATGCATATTGTGCCATCTTTGCTAGGAGAAAAGAAGGGGTGTGTCCTTTATTTAAGTTATTCAGTCTATGCAATCTGATTTCTCCTCCATTTCCTGCCAATTGCACAATAGGAATAAGAGCATGTGGAAAGTAGGTGCTACTGTATGCTCAGAGTGTGCACGCGTCCATAGACTTACCCTGCGTCTCTGCTCGTCTACCGGCCGAAAATCCGAACTGCTCATGCGGCCGATTCTTTGCGGCCGCACAAGCAGTTCCTGATTCTCGGCACGGGAGCGTGCAGCGATAAGGTAAGTTTAAACCGCTGTTAAAGCATTTTTTTTTTTTTAACTTTTTGCCTATATCTACTGCTTGTTAGCAGTAGATATAGGCAAAAAAAAACCGGAGGCTTTAGAACCCCTTTAAGTGTGAAAAATGAAGTGAATTCTAATATTAGGTTTGCTCTTAGGCTTTCTACAGAGGTCCGTAATGACATAAACCCCTCGATATGTATTTTCACAGCCAGAAATAATGATATCCCATTTTCACAAGCTGGAATTACCTAGTAGACACAAGTCAACGATAAACACTTTATAGGTGTCATACTTACAAGACAATTTTCACTGATAAAGACTTGCCTGACCAGGAACTTCAAAGAGAATTCTAGACTATTAATTAAAATACAGAGCCCGTAAAGCCGCAAAAAACGTTGACAAAAATGTAACATGTCATGTAACAATGTGTAGCGCAATTGTCATTATCGCACGTAGTCGCACCGACACATGTTTGCGTGTGTATGTGCATGCACGTGGGGGGTGGCAGACGTTAAAAACAAATGTTTGCATTATTTTTATTTTTATTATAATTTTTAAACACTACTTTTTGTTTGTTTTTTACACTAACCCTATTGCTATCACATAGGGGGCTAACTATGTAATAGCAGATAGGGTGTGACAGGCCCTCTTTATGGAGACATCAGAGGTCTTTCAGGCCCCTAATGTCAGCTAGGGACCCCAAAGAAGCTGAGGAAGCCGAGATTTGCTTCCCCAGCTTCATCTCCTGGCTCTAAGAGCCGGAGACGGTAAATGGTGACACCGGAAAGTGATGTAATACACATCACGTCCGGATCCAGTGATCGAAGGAGAGATCAGCGGCTGGAAGCTGCTGAATCTCTCTCCAATTGTTGCAGGGAGACCTGCAGAGCTGCTCCTGGGTGCCGCACGGGGATAACGGAGCCCAGGGAAACCGACCGCAGCCCCAGGGGGAGGGCGCCGCATGGTACAAACGATCCAGCAGCCGTATAGACGCTGGATCGCTTGTACATTAACAGCTATCGCTGGCTGTTAAAAATGACACCAAGAACACGGCTGCTACATATGCGGTCTATAGACGTATTGGGGCCGTATTGGTCTATAGACGTATTGCGGTCTATAGACGTATTGGTTAAAGTACCACAAAGATTATTCATCTTCACGTCCTCATGTAAGCTGAGCACTGCAGGGCTATCCAGCCTTCATCCAGGAGGTTCTCTGCAAGTTTGTGACCATTTAGAGACAGTTTAGAGACAATTCTCCTTATGAGGGCATTTAGGAATGAAACATAAACGGGTATAAAAAAATCTGTCACCATATGCACTAGACATCATGGATACAACAGTTTAAGAGATGCTGATGATGCAACCAAATTGATAAATCTCCCCCCCCCCCCCCCCTCCAGTTTAAGTGCATAGTGTGATATATAGTAAAGAGCCCCCTTGTATTGAGACATTACCGTTATGTGCAGAAATTGTTCCCGATACCTCCGAAAATACTTCTGTCTGAACATCCAGTGCAGACATGACTTATAGCTTTTCATAGCTGATTCCTGCAAAGGCTGTTATGAGAACTTTGCTGATTCCAATGTGCTGTCAAGCTCTTTAAAAGACGGCCCTCCTGTATGTATTTCTAAGTATACATTCAGTCAGTATTGTAGAATGAAGAATAGTTTTTGACACGACGTTCTCATTTTGTCTATGTATGATGTTCCATTTCTCCATTACTGTCCTTCATATGCCGATGCTCCATCTATTGGTCAAATGTATATCAGAGAATGTGAATAGCGTCATTGCTTCAAGTGACTGTGTCCCCACGGGGTCACTTACAAAAAACAGACCCGCCCTGTAAAAGAAGAGGCACTACACTTACCCTTTCCAGCAGCATGGGACTTGAAACATTGCATCCTAGTCACTGTAGGTATTCCACACTTTCGGGTGTGTGAATACCTGCTCCTCCCACTGCATGCAGTGGTTTCTCCTGCTGGCTCATAGGTCACTACAGGACATATACCTGACAGAAGTAACCATTGCATGCAGCAGGGGGAGCAGGTATTCAACCCATCTAACCGGTCGAAAACCTGCAGAGGCTGGGGAGCAGTGAAGCAATTTAAACTGAACTCCAGGCAGAGATGTTCAACTTTGTGTCAGAGTGCTTTGATCACATTATTTTTCAGGTTTGTCTTTTAACCTTTTAATGTGTGCTTTCAGCTCCTCCTAGCACAGACACACTCTGGCCCCTCCCCTCCCCCGGCCTTCATATTGCATATATTTCCCAGCACCGCTATAAAAAGAAATAGTGCCAAGCACGGCATTCCTGCCAGTAGATGGAGCCAAGGAGCATAGGAACTATGCTCCTTGGCTCCATCTACTGGCGGCAATGCTATGCGAACTGCATTTGCCCACTATATAAACAGACCCCCAAGACCTGCAATTTCATTGCACAAAAAGGCATGTGTTATCAATAGGGATGCACTGAGACCGTTTGATCTGTATCGAGTATGAGTACGGATATTGTTTACGGTACTCACCAATACCGAATTCCGATAGCAGAAGTCCCATTAAGGAAGCCATTAATGACTCACCTCCCGGCTTCCTGATTAGCCAGGAAGCCGGGCGGCGTGTAATCACGAGCAGTGTGACAATCATGACGAGGGAGCATGGATCCGGCTTCCCGACCAATCAGGAAGCCAGAAGGGTAGTTACTACCCGCCCCCGGCTTCCTGATTGGCCAAGAAGCCAGCATCATGCTCCCTGGTGAAGAGGAAGCATGGAGTCGGCTTTGCGGCCAATCAGGAAGCCGGGCGCCGTGTAATGACTCGCCACCAGTCTTCCTCATAACAGAAGTTCCAGTATCGGGATAAGTATCGGAAGCATTTGGGCGAGTATGAGTATTCACCAAAATACTCGTTATCAGCACCAATACTAATATCGATATTGGTGCATCCCTAGTTATCAGTATAAGTTACAAAATTTGCGTACATTTCTATTAGATCATCAGGTAATTTTCTGCACTTGCATGGTATAAAACATAACAAAACCTGTATGTAACGCAGAGCACAGTGGCGTAGTGGTGAGTGCTTCTGCTTTGCAGCACTGGGGTCCCTGGTGTGAATCCCAGCCAAGTCACTCTCTGCAAGGAGTTTGCATGTTCTCCCTGTGCTTGTGTGGGTTTCCTCCCACACTCCAAAGACATGCTGGAAGGTAAATTGGCCCTGTCAGTATGCATGAGATATAGGGACCTTAGATTGTAAGCTCTTTGAGGCATGGACTGATGTAAAAAGCACTGTGTAAATTGTCAGCGCTATATAAATACCTGTCATAAATGTACTGCTTATGTTTTCTTTTGCTACATACTTATTTCCTATGCTCATCAGCGCCATCTAGTGGGCAAAATGCAGTATTACATTACATACATTTGACCAGAAAGGAAAATATAGCTAAGAACTTTTATTTTTGCATCTATCCCCAAACGTTCAGAAAGATTCGTAGGACAAATGGCTCTGCGAATTGGTTATAAATAGACCCCTAAAAGTGCAGGTGCCCTTTAAGTGTTGAAGTTGCTTTGGCTGCCTGTATGCCTCAGATTCACCTATGTGTACAGAACAAAATGGCCATTAAAGTCACCCTACTCTACCCAAACCTGATTGATCTACTAGCTAGCTCACAGCAGGCGCAGGACAGGAGCAATACATGCAGCAAATTCTATTTTAACTGAAAAACTATATAATACCAGAACTGGGGGGTGCAAAGCCAAAGGAAATACAATGCTAAAAGCTTGATGCCATGTTTACAATGAAAGATTTGTCTGTTCGGGAAACCTTTGTGGGTGATAACAGGTGGCTTTGTTTCCTCCATGTGCCCGCTATCCCTCATATACCGCCCAGACATCACAAGCGATCCCCCGAGCAGAAATGATGTGTGTGGGCCGCATATACCCAGCCTCGGGCAAACGTTCACTTGCTCATCCATTAAAAAATACATTCAAGAAGCTGTTTCCATGCAGAGAAGACGCCTATTGATACAACACCTTTACAAATCTCATCATGTGGCTCTGGTTAAGTGGTTAAAGGTGGCAAAGGTAAGACCCGAAATCGGTAAGGAAATTAAAAAGATTTTGAAATATCTAAGGCTCTGCGTCCACTAAAAATCTCTAATTTACACTTCAAAACCATATAGCGTATTTTTCCACAGTAAAGGGATTGCGGATGTGGAATGGATATATACTGCCATCAGGTGGCAAAACAGAAAAAATACGAGAGGGTGACAAGTCTGCAGCGAACAACAAGTTCTATTCATGAATTAATTAGCTGTACATATACACAAAAGGTTGTGACTTCCGTAGTTCTAGTGGCTCTGGGGACCTTGAATGTACAATGTAGGGTCATTGTTCAATATGTAGACAGATTCAAGTGGGTGGGGGGGGGGGAGGAGAATGTCACACGCTGGTTTTCAGTGCAGAGAACACAATTGTTCCTGCAGATCACACCTGTAATATATGTTCCCTGCATGTCCTGTTCCTTCACCTTAAAGAGTATCCTAAAGTCATATTAAACTCTCCAACTTTCAATAATGAATCCAGATCAAACAAATATACATGGCCCAGCAAAGCATTGCTTTACATTTTTGCCCAAACACTTCCTGTTTCCAAACAGGTTCAACTCTCTCAGCTCGGCTTCCCTGAACGTCCTGTCCAGTACTAGATCACAAAGGACAGAGCAGTCTACAGAAGCCATCCATCTACTAACTTGGAGAAAGGAGGAGCCGGGAGGAATGAAGTCTCTTGCCTTGCTGTGCCTGTGTGTTTGAGGAAACACACAGCTTACTAGCACACACAAGGGTGGCTATATAGGATCCTGCACTGGAAAGGAGCCACCCTAAAACAGGATATCAGGGACAGTGCTCGGGGGACCAGCTGAGTCTGCAGGAAACTAAAACGTTTTAACATCAAGGAGCAGCATCCATTGCAAGTAATTTCATCAGTATTTGAGACAGCTCAAAAACTGTTTGACTTTAATATCACTTTAAATATCTTAAAGTAGTTTTTTCCAGCAAAGTAATTCTTTACATTTTGTGTACACACAGCACTACCGCTACTAGATGGCGCCCACTAGCATAGAAATTCCTATGCTCTTTGGCACCATCTAGTGGTGGTAATGCTGTGTGAATGGCATTCTTCCAGCCTAAGGGTGCCCACACACCTTACGATAATCGTGCGATAATTGCGGGAAATCCCGCGATCGTACGATTATTGTAAGGTGTGTGGAAGCCGTGCGACCTCTACTACTGTAAGGTCGCACGACTTTAAACTTATGGACATGTTGAAAAACCCGCCGAGCATCGTACGATGTTCGGCGGGTTTGTGGCATGTCCGTACGATAACAGCCATACGGGTCGGTGTGCGCAAGCGCACACTGCCCGTTCGGCATTGCGGTCATCGGAAGCCCGCAAAAGTCTTGAGATGGTTGTAAGGTGTGTGCCCAGCCTAATGCTGCCTGGAAGGTTTATACATTAGCCCCTTAGGGTTTTGTTCAATACAATGAGTGCTAGCTCTAAAAGGCAGTCAATCACAATGAACTCTATGGAGGTAAGATAAGGCTGTATTGTAGTGAGGTCACTTGTATCCCATAACATATTTAAACATGTTTTGTGCTGGAGTAACTTAAGATAAATAACATCTGTGGGTTAGGGTCCAGGGCTTCATTCATCATTGTGTGTTCTATAAGAATTGTCTATGCTACCCCATAGAAACCAATCACCTTCTCTCTCTCTCATTCTCAAATCTCTACACTTGGGTCATCACTGGCAATATATATATACAGGGCTTGAAAAATTTGGCGGTGTCTCACAACATTTAGTAGATTCAGCCCTAATTTCATAAAATACAAATTTGAGGCTTACTGGACAAGTCAATCACCATCGGCAGTCAGAAGCATCATCATCCTTCATTATCATGAGTCATCATCATCATCATCATGAGCCATGAGTCAACATCATTATCATCATGACTCGTGAGTCACCATTATCATCATCATCGTGAGCCATGAGTCACCATCATTATCATTATGACTCGTGAGTCACCATCATCATCATAATCAAGAGTCTCCATCATCATCATCATGAGTCACCATCATCATCATCTTCATGAGCTATGAGTCGCCATCATCATCATGAGTCACCATCATCATCTTCATGAGCTATGAGTCGCCATCATGAGTCATGGGTCACCGGTATCATCATTATAAGTCACCATTATCATCTTCACGAGTCAAACGTCACCATCATCATTATCACCATCATCATGAGTCATGCCACCATCATTTTTACCATCATCATCATCCTCATCAGGAACCATGAGTCACCATCATCGTTATCATCATCATGAGTCACCATCATCGTTATCATTATGATTCACTATCATGAGCCATGAGTCACAATCATTATCTTCATCATCATCATCAGATGAATGAAGCCATCTTTGTTCGGGCATCATCAAGGGTCACCATCTACTTACTTAACTTTGATGCTGGCTTGGAGATGATACATTGATATGCATTTTCTTTTCTTGCTAGCTGTGACCCAATGGGGAAATTCCTCTTCATTCCCTGTCTGATAACCACAACAGAAAGTGAGAGGTAATCTCTCCAAAGAGAGAGAACTCCATGGAGGTCAGAACTAGAGTCCCCATTGGAAGATTTCCCATCTATTCCTGTTCTGGTGACAACCAAAAATTTGGGATTTTCTTTCACTCCCAGTGATCAGGGTCACCAGAACAAATAGAGGAGGGAAATCTCTCTAACGGGGACAATAAAAACATTTTGGCTCCAGTTGCACTTTAAATGCATAAATGGAGATGTGCTGTGTTCATCAGCATTCAGATTATTCAATGAAAACTAGAGATCGCGATCCTCCCGAGCGGCATTATTATGTTACCATACAATACTGACTTCTTTATCTCTCTGAGAGATATTTAAAACCTACTTACCTCATCTACTGCGTTCTGCCCATCCTCTTCCACGGCTGTAATTGTCACTTTTAAACAGCTGCTAAGAGGGAAAAATACCGTTCTGGCCTTTCCAGTTCTGGCAGAAAATATAAATATTCCCTTCAGTTATCAGACCTCCTGAAAGAGACGCGTTTTCAAAGTGTAATACCAAAAAGATAGTTATTAGGAGCATGTGACAGGCGGCGGAATGTATTGAGGTTACGTGCCGACTGCGGGGCCGTCCATCTTGATAAGTGCTAACACTGAAGAGTGTTCGGAGGAGTGCACCGTAAAATAAAGGTCAGCTGGTCCTGGGAGAGTGTTTTTATTTGTTGCCAGTGGATATAAACGCTGCAGCTTTTTACCCGCCGCGTCTAGGAAGCTTAACATTATAAAAGCGCCATGTTTTTTATCTACAGTTATGTTACTGGGAGTACCGGGTGGACACTTAATTGCACCCAGAACAAATCTCATGGACTTGCTTTACTTCCTGTGCACTCCTGAGTGATATCACTGCACCAGTCCCCCCCTTAAAGATGAAGTTTAAGGGAGAACTATGAGGTGAGTGCTTTTCACTCACCTCATAGTTCTAACCGGCCTGTGACAATGAGACTGTCACAGGTCGGCTCAGTAGATCGGGAAGTAAGCGAACACATACCGGCGTTCGCTCGCTTCTCGATCCTGTCACGGCTCTCTGCCGTGACAGGGGAGGGTCTGGATTCCCCCCTCCCCGCTCCGATTCTCCAGCGCTGACTGGCGGAATGGGCGCGGGAGGGGGCGGGTTTAGCTGGCTCTGCCTCTAGATAGGCAGAGCCAGCTGTCACTCACACAGCTGGGCGGATCCAGGCGTTACTCTAAGGAGAACTATGGGGGGAAAGCCCTAACCCCATAGTTCTCCTTTAATCTTATTATGTCTTCCCCCCTTACATGCTCCTGAAATGCATAAATCCTAAATGTTATCGTTTGTAAATTTTTATTTTAGTCCCCATGATGTCATCGCCGAGTCTCTGTGCTTCTCTTTTCAATGCAGGCAGATCATGGCTGGTGCGAGGGGAAATGTCTTCCCGGAAACATCACAGCACCTTGCCTCAGTACTCCTTCCAAGAGCCCTCAGCCGTGATGCAAGCAGTGGGTGGGCTCTTGGGTGGAGTTATGCAAATGCCTTGATGGGTGGATGCCAGTCTGGGGGTGTGGGCGTTTTTCAGCAGGCAGCATTTGCATGAGGACCGCCCTAGGTAACACCCACATGTGATGCTGAGCCTCCATTATTGGAAGTTGGAAGTTGAACTTAAACATTTTGTATTTTTGGTCTGTGGGACTGGGACACGTAAGGTAAATCTCCCCAGCGAGGACACGGACGGCGATAAAAAAACTCACCAGAGGTTCTAACGCCCTGTACATGGGAGTCCCCTGAGCGCTGTGCCTTTACCCGCAGGCTATCACTACTGTAACTTGGGGATGTTCTGCTGCGTTTATCACCATTAGATTTACGTTTTATACGAATATTCGGGGCAGTATTTTTACTTTTCGTCTTTACAGGTAAACTTAGAGAGAAAAAAATCAGAAAAAAATGATGATTTCTGTAATTTGATGGACCGTTTTCACAGCAAATCTGCAACTGAAAATATAATGTGCTACATAAAAGCTTTCATTTTCCTGGAGTCTATCGCCATAGTCAGCATCAAATTAGATTTTTCCACTTCCTCAGTCAATGCAGACAAGATGCTGTAGCTTTCCAGGTGTGGAAATACAATTCAAATGAAAGAAACTGGAAATTCAGCAAAGCTCTATCTAAGTCCATCTTCAGAGCGATTGTCTTTAGTACATATCCTCCCTGCTGCAGTCATCGGGTAACACACATCAGCACCTTTTACTTTTGTTAAAGCTGAACTCCAGGCAAACAGCTAAATTCAAAGATGGAATTCCTATAAAGCAAATGTTTTATCTGTTAAAGGGTATCTATTATTATTACTTTATTTTTATTTTTTTTTATTATTATTATTACCATTACTATTAACAATAACAATATTTATGGCAATACTACTACTACTAATAATAATAATACCATACATTTTAATGACAATACTACTACTACTAATAATAATAATACCATACATTTTAATGACAATACTACTACTATTACTGGTATTATTATTATTATTAATAATACTGCTACTACTAATAATACTAATGATAATAATACTACTAATAATACTACTACTAATAATAATAATACTACTAATGATAATGATAATAATGCTACTAATAATAATGCTACTAATGATGATGATAATAATAATAATAATGATAATACTACTACTAATAATAATACTAATAATAATAATTTTAAACAGGACAAAATATAGAATGAGATGTAGGTTTTTTTATTTACAGTAACAATCACTTTTTTTAAACTTGTACTGATCAATGTAGCAAAAAATGTACTTATCAGCCTAGAAACACCCAGACTGACACCGACCTATTAAGCCATTTTTATAATTTTCATAACTCCTCCCAAGAGCCAGCCCACTGCTTGCATCAAGGCTGAGGTCTCTTGAGAGAAGAAAGGAGGCAGAGTGCTGTGATGTTTTCAGGAAGATATGTACAGCACCCTGCTGGCCCTTCTCACCAGCCATGCTCTGCCTGCATCGCACAGAGAAGCACAGAAACCCGGTGATGATATCACTGCGTCTAAAACAAGGAATTTAATGAACAGGAAGTTTTCATCTTAAAAATGAATTACCATGTTGATGAGGAGAGAAATGAGTAATCAGAGGAAGCAAAATATAAGCAATTTAAACTTCAGCTAAACTCCACTCAGATTTATATTATTATTATTATTATACAGTATTTATATAGCACCAACACTTTGTCTAGCGCTTGACAATATAAGGAAGACATTACAATCAAAATTACAATTACAAACTTCATTGTACTCTCACATTGTATAGTCAACAGGACCATATGCATAATCTATCGGGCTTTTCTTCAACTCGTCAAATGTATCTTTTATCTGCAATTATTACACAATGGCGCACAGATTTTTATATGCATCAAATGGACTTGTTTGGGATATTAAGCACTCTGAACTTCAAAGAAATCGTTTTAGGTCTGTCTGTGAATTAGATTTTATGTGATAAATTATTCTTTTATCAGCTGTTGTGATTTACATGGGTGAGATGTTACAGAAATGAATGGCGATCGGACTAACGCACCGCAGAATGGCTGATTACCTACCAAAATGGCTGCACTCATGCACCTGTCAAGAATATGTTTTTGATGTCTCGTTTGACAAGCTTCTGTATTTTTGTAACTATAAGAGGACCTGTCGTGAAAATTTACTCTTCACATTAATAGTATGGGCACTTATCAGCATCAGCAAATCATATTAGTTTTGACGTATGAAAAAAAGATCTATGGGAAGAATATCTTTTTACCAATCGGCTCCAAGTTGTTATTATTACAGTGGTAATCTCTTTTTTTTATTTAAAAAGTATCTCTTAAAGTGCATAATCCACACTTTTTTTGTTAGCTTTGGATACCATTGCACCTCCCTCCCAATTGGCCTTCCTCTACGGACTATCCCCCCTACAGTCTTGCATGAATGCTGCTGCCAGACTCATTCACCTAACCAACCGCTCAGTGTTGGGAAGCCTATCCCACTTCTACCCAACCCTTGAAGTATGACTTTCTCAAGCAATTCATCCCTACACAGCTACCACCTCTTGTATCATTTGCCCCTCCCTCTTATATTGTAAGCTCTCATGGGCAGGGCCCTCCTTACCATCTTCTCTTGAAATGTATTGTAATTGTAATGTCTTCCTCATATTGTAAAGCGCTGCACACACTGTTGGCACTATATAATGATATAATGATGAAAGTAGGGAAGGATTAAACCACGGTCAATTTATTTTTTTCTGTTCAATAGTTTTTTATTGTTGCAAATAAACAGAGATTTACACAAACAAATTTTTGGTGTAATAAAATGGTTGTACAATAACATGGAGTAAGAACGGATCAAATACTTGAAGTACATTTGACGTTAGTAACAGTTCTTGGAGAGATAATTAACAGAAGGATTTACATATGTTTGATATGAAAAAAATCATGAGAAACGTTAAACATATAGTCCTGAGGCATTAAGATGAGAAAAAGGAGTAAGATGCATTGAAACGGAGGAAAAGAATGGGAGGAAAGAGGAGGGGGGGGTAGTGAGAGAAAATACCTTGGGTAGCATGGTTGAGGATCATATTCAGAAGAAGGACTATAATTGGATTATAAAGATAATAATTGGCGGTCGAAATGAGGGGGTAAACATTGCGAAATCCATGGATCCCAAACTCTATGGAATTTAAACATGGAGTTGGATAGTTTAGCTGAAAGCTTTTCATTTGACATGGTGGAATGAACTCGAGATTTAACTTCATAAAAGTTTAGGGATGGTGATTTCCAGGATTTTGCGATGACTGATTTGGCAGCGGTGAGGATATGAGTCATTAAGGCAAATTGGCAATTAAGGAGACCGGGCGGTTTTAAGTTTAGTAGGACTACACTGGGGGGGAAGGACGATGGGGTGAGAAGGAGAGTGGAGGAGTCTAAAGACTTTACGCCAAAAGGTTTGGGCTATTGGGCAAGACCACCAGGTGTGAAGTACAGTGCCATGGTCGGAACATCCGCGGAAGCATAGTGGGGATTGAGCGGAGGACATGGACGCAAGCCTAGTGGGAACCAAGTGCCAATGGAATAAGACTTTATAATTACATTCCTGGGCATTGGCGTTAGGAGAGCAGGATTTAGTGGTGTGCCAGATTTGGGACCACTGGTCCTGGTCCAGAGTGATATTTAGATCTTTGGACCATGCCTTCATATGGTCCAGAAACTAAGGTGTCGTATAAAACGGAGATAATTCCACATGCGTGTGGCGAATCTTCGCATATTTGTTCAAATGTCGTGCGTGTGGGTTTAGGAGGGAAACAATGAATTAGTGTAGTGATGCAATGTTTAAGCTGTAAGTAGCGGAATATTTCTGAGTTCGGGAGACCTAGTTTGGTCTGAAGAAGCGGGAAGGGGGACATGCCGACTGGGTCTAGCAAAGCTTGAAGACGAAGAGGCCCTTTGGAGGTCCAGTGGGAGAATGAGCCAGGATTCTCCAGACCTGGAGAGAAGGCGGGGTTACGTAATGGGGATAGTAGAGGAAGATGTGGTGATATGAGTCCCCCGAGTATTTTATGGAGTCCCAAATTTTTAGAGAGTGTTTAGTGATCGGATTCTGCAGAGCTCGTCTATCAGGAGGGGGAAGCCATAGTACATTGTCGATGCTGATAGGATCGCAATCAATGGCTTCCAGGGCTACCCAGAGAGGAACTTCAGAGGTTGCTTGATATTTGGAAAGGATAGCTATTTGGGCTGCGCGAAAATAATGCAATAAATTTGGGACACCCAACCCACCGTGTTGGCGAGGGTGAAATAGGGTAGATTTTGATACCCTAGGTCTTTTATCAAACCAGATAAATTTCAATATTTGGCACTGCAGAATCCGAAAAATATGAGTGGGGATTGGGATCGGGAGAACTCATAAGAAGTAGAGAATTTTAGGTAGGTAGGTCATTTTAATGGCTGCGATACGACCCCACCATGATAGGGGATAAGATTTCCAGGAGGAAAGCATAAGAGACAGTGTACGGAATAATTTAGGGTAGTTGGCTGTATATTGAGATTCTAGGGAATCAGTGAGGTGGATACCTAGGTATTGAAGGCCTGAATTTGCCCATGGGAAGGAAAACGTGGATTGTAAGTGTTGTGTGTCTGGTGTAGAGAGGGAGATATTGAGGGCTAGGGTTTTATCTAGATTAATTTTGAGGCCAGAAAGTGATCCAAAATGGGTGAGCAGAGATAATAGGTTAGGGATGGACACTACAGGATTGGTGAGGAATAACAGAATGTCGTCAGCGAACAGGCACAATTTGTGGGACTGGCCAGCTATAGAAAGTCCAGAAATATCCGCGTGTTCACGAATTAGTTGGGCTAGTGGTTCAATAGCTAAGGCAAAGAGCAGGGGAGACAAGGGACATCCTTGTCTCGTGCCTCGGCCTATGGAGAAGGGGTTTGATTTGAAGCCTGCGTATTTCACGTTGGCCGTTGAATTAGTATAAAGAGATGAAACCCATTGCATAAAATTTGGACCAAACCCCCATTTGTGTAGGATATAGAAAAGGTAGGGCCAGGAGAGAGAATCGAAGGCTTTTTTGATGTCCAAAGACAAGAACATCAGGGGGATTTTCCGTTTTTTTGCAATGTGGGTAATAAGAGTGGCTCTACGGATGTTATCCACAGCTTGTCGGGAGGGAATGAAGCCCACTTGATCTTTATGGATCAGTTGACCAATACCAGTATTGAGCCTGCTCGCAAGTATCTTGGCTAAAAGTTTAACGTCTATGTTTAGAAGGGAAATTGGTCTATAATTGTTCCAATGAGTGGAATCGGTGTGTGGTTTTGGGAGCATGCAAACAGTGGCTGATAAGGAATCGCGGCCTAAGGATTGTCCCGATCTGAGGGCATTAAAGGAGGCTGTCAAGGGAGGGATGAGGATATCGGAGAACGTTCGATAGTACAGAGGGGAGAAACCATCGGCACCAGCCCGTTTGTGTAATTTAAGGGATTTGATTTGAACGTCTTCATTCGTAATCGGGGCGTCTAACAGAGTTTTTAAATCGTCACAAATGGGGGGGAGGGAAATGGATGAGAATAAATTATCTGCTTGAGGAGTGGAGAAGGAATTTTCAGCGTATACAGGTGAGTAAGGTGTTTTTCAAACTCTTGCACGATAAGGGCGGGGTTGGATGTGATGTTGCCGGATGTTGTGTGAATTTTAAAGGGTTTGTGATGGGGGTCGGAGTGTCGGAGTCTAGTAGCAAGCATGGTATCTTGCTTATTTGCTTTCATGTAATAACGGTGTTGTGTGCGGCGAAGCAGTTTATCTGCAGAATATGTGAGGAGTAAGTTAATATCCCTCTTGGCGTTATCCATACGTAGTCTAATATGTGGAGTAGGGTGGTGTTGAAATTGTGTAGCTGCGTCATTGTAAAGTCTCTCAAGGTTCCTCTGTTTAGAGAGTCTTTCCCTTTTGATTCTAGATGCTAATTTAATGCATTCACCACGCATCACAGCTTTGTGCGCTTCCCAGACAGTGATTGGGGAGACTTCGGAAGTGGAGTTAATGGCTAGATAATCTAAAATAAGAGATCTCGGTGAGAGTTGGTGGGATTCATCTGCTAGGAGGTAATTGTTGAGAGACCAACAAGGATTCGTGGACAGTGACAAGAGGGAGGTTAGGGATATTGTTACTGCAGAGTGATCGGACCAAGAAATGGGTCGGATTAGAGCAGAGGTGACCGAAGGGAGCATGGTATGTGATGCGAAGATATGATCGATCCTGGAGAACGAATTATGGGGGTGGGGAGAAGAAGGTATAGTCACGGGTAGTGGGGTGCAGTTCGCGCCATACATCAGTGAGGGAGTATTGACTGAGGAGATTACGTAGCGATGTAGATGGGGGATGAGGGAGAGGGATTAGAGGATGATTTGTCTAAGGTGGGTATAAGAGTGGCATTAGAGTCCCCGCAGAGGAGTAAAGTGCCTGTGAGGTGGTGGGAGATGACAGAGTAAGTGACGGAAAAAGGGGAGGGGTCTAGTGTTAGGGGCGTAATATGTGACAATGGTCACAGCTTGGTCCATAAGATGGCCCACTAAAATGAGATATCTTCCCGCTGGGTCTGCAATTTCTTTGTCACATGTGAAATGGACGGATTTATGGAAGCTTATTAAGACACCCCTGTGTTTTGAGGTGGCACTAGCCAAAAAGGTTTGGGAGTAATGTGAGTCAAAACATTTAGGGGATGAGGGGAGGGAGAAGTGGGTCTCTTGTAAACAAACTATCTTTGCCTTAATGGAGCGAAAATACCGGTAGGCAGTCTTTCGTTTGTGTGGGGAGTTGAATCCCTTGACATTAAGTGAAAGCAATTGTAGATCATCCATTAGGTAGCAGGAAGAGATGGATGCTATTGAAGATCTGGCTATTCGATGGAGAAAGGTTATAATGGTGGGTATAGTCTCTCAGAAGAAAACATGTAGGTATTGTATGTAACATGAGGAATAAGAGACCATGAAGTACAACAGAGGGTGTAGAACCAATGTGCGTGGATAGCTCAGAAGGAGCAGGATTGGTCCTAATGTTAGATGCGTTCCGTGATGGAGAGTAGGAACTATCCATAACGGACGCTATATGGGGTAGCAGTGACTACCACCGCGGCACGTAAGCGGCTCAATAAGTATAAAGAAAGCTAAATACAGTTTACCCTGAGGCCTGTGCAATACAATATTTTTTTTTTTTTTGAGGAGGCCTTGTATAAGGTAGCATAAAACATTAATAACGCAACCTATAGCTATGATAACTACTAGAAGAAATTATGTAATAAAATGAGTATGGTGGTGACCGAGAACGGTACGGTAACTCAATACAAGAATAAAAGGGTGATATCATTCTCAGAATAAGGAACTAAAATTAGTAATAACAATCTTCAATATGTGAGAATGAACATGTTACCTAACCCAAAACACGTCAGGAAAGGAGTAAAGAGTTCAGGTATGGATGCAGGAGGAGTCACGTCAATCTGCAGAGTCGGAGTTCATCTCTGGGATGTTGACAGAGCGTTTCTTGCCAGCAGCCTGAAGTGAGGAGAAAGGAGATGAGCGTAGATCAGGAGTGGACGGGTGTCGTCTTTTAGATGATGAGGATGAAGGTGGAGGATCCGGATGAGGGATCAGGTGCAGATCCAACAGTATACGTTGTAGCTCGGATAGGGTAGAGCCATGGTACTGTCGACCATTGTATGTGAAGGTAAGGCGGAAGGGGAATCCCCATCTGTAGGCGATTTTATGGTTTTGCAGAATTTGAAGGACTGGTTTCATTTCCTGTCGTTTGAATATCGTAGAGGGGTGAAGATCTGGTATGTGTGTCCTTGGAAGGAGAGAAAGGATTGTGTTCGAGCAGCTTGCAGAATAGCTTCCTTGGTACGGTAGTAAAGGAATTTGGCAATGACATCTCTGGGAGGACCGTCAGAGGGTTTGCGTGTGAGGGCGCGGTGCACTCGCTCCATTTCTAGGCGTTCGATAGGAATTGAGGGAGTCAGTTCTTGTAATAGCGCAGTTATTGTGGCTTGAAGATCTAGAACGTGTTCAGGAATACCTCGAAAGCGCAAGTTTGAGCGCCGTGAACGGTTTTCTAGGTCTTCTAATTTGGCAGATAGCTGGAGGTTGTCGTCATGCAGAGATTTTAGATCAGTATCATGGGAAGCTATAGCAGAGGCTGTATCATCCATACGAAGTTCCAAATCTGCTGTGCGCTGGCCCAGTTCTCTGATTTCTCTAGTGAGCTGATCAGTTATTTGTTTTAATGTAGTTTTCAGGGCTTTCTGCAGCATTCTGTCAAATCTCTGCAGTAGATTGTGATTGGAGGAATCCCTGGAGGGAGAGCTGTGTCTGCTGCTCCTGTCAGTGTCTGCCGTGGGCGAAGGAGGTGAGGGGAACTCAGGCTGTTGCAGGAGCGCCGGCGCCATCTTGGGGGCCGCTCGTGTCAGCGCATCCCTGATCGATTTTCCCTGGGGGGGTTTATATTTGATCCCCGATTGCCGCATGTCACGAGCGGGAGGATCGCGGTGAGCGGGGCCTCGATCTGAGCACAGGTGAGGGTGCAGGGAGCCGGGCTAGCCGCTTGTGTGTGCCGCGGTGGAACGGAGCGGAATCAGATAGCCGCCATCATCGTCCGCCGTGCGCATGCGCCCTCACGGTCAATTTATTTTTTACCATTTCACCATTGGGGAAATTTCCCTTCACTTCCTGTCCTAGAAATGCAACAGGAACTTAGAGGATATCCTCAAAAGAGTGTGGAATTTCCCTCGTAGACATGTGTTGCCTAACACAGGTGTCTCCATTGGAATATTTCCTCTTGTCTCTTGTTCTTGGGATTACTCCTTACAGGGGTATTCCCAAAGCTGTTGAAGGCAGCCGAGTGAATAACCGAGCTGTATCAAGCTGAGCCGCACAACGTTCGGCTATTCACTATGGCTTGTAGGCGGGGTTCACTCTTGGGGTGTTGCGTGTGTGTTCCCTTTGGGTTGGCTCTGTGTAACAACGTGTATGCAACACGACACCAGGCACCCCGCGGTCAAGGGCCTCGGCTCTGCCCTCGTACAAACACTCCCACACGTGTAGTACTGCGCACACACGGCCTCATGGCTTCCACCGCCTCTGTGGTATTCAGCGCTTCCTCCCCTGTAGGGAGAAAGGCCACCAAGAACGGCACCCTATGTCAGACATAGCCCCTTTGCACACCTACAGCCACGATACAGTCCAACATCACACTCCTGTAGAACCCCACCTTCTCAGAGGTTGGAGGGAGAAGAACCAGTCCACAAAGATGTCTTTTCTTGATTTTACTTGAAAGAATGAACATGGTATGAAGCATACATTTCAGCCACCCCCGAGTGGGATGACGGCACATCTCTTGATAGTTGCATCGAGATACAGTTTAGAGAGAGAGAAGAATAGCCCAGGTGCAGCCCAGAGTCCACGACTTGCTTTGGCCAGAGGCCCACTGGCAAATATCGTCAGTCTTACAGCTTCTCACTACTCTCCGGAATCCCATCCTTGTCAGGCCTAGCTCGGTGGTTTCCCCATCCAGAGGAAACTAGGGAATCTCAGTAGCTCTACATAGTCCTATTCCTGGTCCTGTCCTTCCCATGGACCAGCCTATGTTTTAGAATCAGTCTCCCTCCGGAGACTCTGCATACAGTCTTAGACGTCTGCTCTCCTGTACTGAACTGTTCTGCCATTCCCCTCTCGGGCGGCCCCTATAAATCAGCTCTCCTGGGACACAGAGTCTCCCCAGGCCAGAGCTACATCTATCTCTAGGGCCCCATGGGGGCATCTAGTGGCCGTTGGCCGTACTGCACCTACCTACAGGCTTAGTACAGCTCATTTCGGCTGAAATCAGCCCTACTTCGGCTGCACTTTGGTCAGCCCAACATGCTCTCGGTTGAGCCGAAGTGCAGAAGGACGTTTACTCAGCCGATCCAACATCTGGATGGGCTGAGCCGAAGCTCCGGCAGCTCACTCGCTGCCGTTCGCCCCTATTCTCATGCCGTGCGGCTTTCGGCTATGCTATTTTGCTCAGTACCTCCCGTGGTACTGAGCAGAATAGAAATGAAGTTAAAAGAAGAAAAAAAATAAAACAGTTGCCAAATTATTTCCTGGCCAATGAATAACAACTGGGTGGAGCTGGCTGTGACATCACGACCGTCTCAGCACAGTTGTCATTGTTTAATAACAGATCAGCATCCCCAGGTAATTTGGGGACACTGATCCATCATTACAACTGGGCGGAGCCAGGCGGAAGATCTCAGCTGGCTCCGCCCAGCTGTCATTTGCTGGTGTCAGCCGCTGGGACGTCATCAGGCAAGCACGAGGCATCATTACGCAGGCACGAAACGGCATCACATGTCACGTACACTTAAATGCCGCCAGCCATCTCAGTGATGGACCCTGGCACAGAGAGAAGGGGACGTTTATCCGGCAGGATAAAGTATGCCGCCGGATCCCCTCCTATCTCATGCAGCTGTCAGGCTCTCGGTCCATAACCAAGTGCCCGACTTTTCAGAGGGGGTGACACCAAAATGAGTGTCACTCATTTTGGTGTCTGATGCTGTCACCTGATGCAGGCTGCACCCCCCTTGCGACGCCACTGAAACTATGACAAGAAGATCTTGCTGTTGCAGTATCCAAAAAGCCAGAGGTCAACTCAGACAACCAGGCTTATAGCTCCACCTATAACATATACATCTCGTTTTATTATATAAATAATAGCATAAATGAAATTACTTATTGAACAGAAATGTATATATTTATAGACTTAACAATTTATTCAATTCAATTCACCAAAATTCATCATAGTTTCCCTTTTAACCCTCCCAATAGTCATTTTGGAGTAGAGTTGGCCTTCATTTACAATGCTAAAGTCAGCAGTGTTCCATGAGCAGTGAGGTACAGATTTAGTTCCTGCGACCCCACGGACATCATTTCAGGAATTGAGACTTTTGTAGGCAGCTTCTGTCAGGTCTATACATCTTTGCTCAGACGCCTCTGCAGCAGCATATGGCCGGACATATGGTCACCACGTAGTAATCATGAATCATAGGTTATTTAATGGACTTTTTTACAGGCCAACGATTATTGAAAAAAGGCACGCTAAATGCAGAACGGCAAAAATATTCCCTCTCCTGTTCTGCTAGGACGTTGTAAAATTGTGTCCTAAAGTCTTTAATATATACACCAGACCTTGTTCAGATTCATCTAAATAATCGGCTCCTGTAAAAAGCTGCCAACTCTAGGCCTGGTTGTACAGAAACTTAAATTAAAGCTGAACTCCTCGCCTTCAGCCTTGCACAGTTGTACCGGCTACTCTTCTGGACTGAAAATGCTTCCTCTGATTTCAATGCACGCTGTGAGCTTCTCATACTGTGCGTTAGAAGCTGCAACAAGTCAGATAGAACCCGCCTCATTTCCTGGCTAGAGGATGTTCAGCATCATCTAGCACTTTCCTCCCCAGCCTGACTGTGACTGACCTATCCCTTACATGTATTGAATTTCAGACTCAACATCTTATGTGGGCTTTACCTGGGGTGGGCTGCATGCAATTGCAGCCTGCCTAGGAATGCCAGTGTTCTATCAAAGTTTGTGACTGCGTTAGAATGTGTGACCGGTGACGTGGTCACACATTTTAAAGTAATCCTGCCCAGATTTTCGGCCGGGCAGTCAGGCAATGCAGGCAGATCATGGCTGGTGGAAAAGGCTGTCAGGATGCTGTACATAGTGCCTTCAAGTGTCACAGCACCCTGCCTCAGTACTTCTCAAGAGCCCTCAGACGTGATGCAAGCAGTGAGCTTGCTCTTGAAAGAAGTTATGCAATTGTAAAATGCCTTGAATGGTAGATGTCAGTCTGGAGGAGCCGGTGTTCTATCAAAGATTGTGACTGGGTGGGAATGTGTGACCGGTCATGTGGTCACACATTTTAACGTAATCATGCCCACTTTTTCGGTGGTGGAATATGTGACCGGCAAAAGGTGAATAATTCCAACACTTTCTCAGCTGCTCCAGGGCAGATGGGCATCACAGATGGTATTTGCAGGAGAACGGATCTGCCCTGAAACAGCTGAGAAAGTGTTGGAATTCTTGACCTATTGCCGGTTAAGTACTTTCATTGCCCGATGTACAGTACACTGTTCGGTACTGTACATCCTCAACGCTATACAGTACTGTACTAATGCAGTACAGTACTGTATAGAGTTCCTCACTTAACGACCAATTTGTTTAACGACCTGGTCGTAGGAACGGAACTCGGTCGTTAAGTGAGGAATACCTGTATGCACACTCATAAAAATCCTCTCATGCATTTTTTATTCAAAAGCAGGAGGAAGGAGGTCCTGATTCCCATATATACACCTAGTGGCCAGATTATTATGACCACCCCATCAGTACTTTGTTGGGCCACCTTTTGCCTTCAATACTGCGGCGATTCTTCTTGGCATTGACTCCACGGGATGGTGAAAGGTGATGCGAGGAATCTGACACCATGCCTGATGAATAGCACTGACCAGTTCTGTGAGATTTGATGGTTGTGGAACTAGCTGCCTGATGGCTCTTTCAACTTCGTCCCACAAATGCTCAATTGGATTGAGATCTGGTGATTGTGGGGGCCACCTAAGCAAGGTAAAGTCTCCCTCATGTTCTTGAAACCACTCCTGCAGAATACGAGCACCGTGTCATGGCGCATTGTCTTTCTGGAAGAAGCCATCTCCATTGGGATACGCCATCAACATGATAGGATGAACTTGATCAGCAACGATACTTTGGTATGTTGTGCTATTCAGACGTTGTTCCACATGAATTAAAGGGCCCAAATCATGCCAGGAAAACACGCCCCAAACCATAACACTGCCCCCACCAGCTTGAAGGGTTGTACTCATGCATGTGGGGTGCATGCTTTCATGCTGTTTCCGCCAAATTCTCACTCTGCCATCTGCATGATGCAACTGGAAACGTGATTCATCGGACCACATGACTTTTTTCCAATGCTCGACTGTCCAATCCTTGTGTTCCTGTGCGAATTGGAGACGTTTTATCTCGTTAACTGCAGACAGCAAAGGTGTTCAAACAGGCCTTCGTCTTCCATATCCCATACGATGCAGTGTACGGCGAACAGTGCGTTCAGAGATCATTTGAGATCCCTGATTAAGATCTGCAGTACTTTGATGCACTGTTACCCTTCCGTTGTCTTGTACCAGTCTTGCCACTCTCCGCTCTGCCCTAACATTGACTAGTCGCTGACGGCCACAATTCGCACGTCCAGACCCAGATTTTCGGCTCATAGTCCAGTCTTTAAACACTTAAACAACAGCTGCTCTTGAACATTTAACGAATTCTGCTGTTTTACTGATACTCGCTCCATGGCTCCGAGCGCCAACAATTATCAAACGTTCAAAGGCTGTTAAATCGCGTTGTTTCAGAAAAAATCACTTCTTCTATCGTGGTAAACAACCTGCTTCCCTATTTATAACGGTCTGGTCCTCTAGCAACTTCAGCGCAAAATTATCGCTAATTATAGCTAATTTGCCTACAAACGTCAGGTGGTCATAATAATCTGGCCACTCAGTGTAGGTATTTAGTTATCACTAGAGGGATCCCTGGCAGGAGGAAGTAGTTCCTGATTCCTCTATATAGATCTTTATTACTGGAGGGTTCACCAGTGGGAGAATGGAGGATATCCTAATTCACCAGTAGTGATCTTTAGTTGTCACCAACAGGAGGAAGGAGGTTCTGACTCCCCTATATAGAACTTTATTTATCAATAGAGGGATCACCAGCTGGAGCAAGGAGGTCCCAATTCCTCTGTATAGAAATTTAGTTATCACTGGAGGAATCCCTGACACTAGGAAGGAGTTCCTAATTCCACTTTACAGATCTTTATTCATCACTAGAGGGTTCACCAGCAGGGAGATATAGATCTTAATTCCCCTATATAGATCTTTCGTTGTTACGAGCAGGAGGAAGGAGGAGGTCATGATTCCCCTATATCGATCTTTAGTTATCACTAGAAGGATCCCCAGCAAGCAGGGCTGGATTTCCCACAAGGCCAACCAAGGCACGGCCGTGGGGCAGCAGGGAGTAGAGGGGAAGAGGGGGGGGGATTCCTATCTTCAGATGCCCGGGACATGCAGTTCTGGGCGCCGGGCGGGTTGTTGTTTTCTACATGTAGCCAGAGCGGGGAAGCCGCACCTTGTTTTGTACATGGGGGGGGGGGGGGGGATAACATGCAGTTTCCGGTTGCCAGGCGGGTAGTTGTTTTCTACATTTAGCCCTGCTTTGGGCAAGCAGAGCTAAGTGTACAGCGGGGAAGCCAACGCTTGTTGTGTACAAGTGATCTCGGCGATGTCGCCGAGATCACTTGTATGCAGCCTGCAGGTCTGCCATTCTCCATTGGAGGGGTTTGGCAAGTGGCGGGGTGCATTGATGAACCTAGCCTTGGGTCAGCAGAGAGAGTAAATCCGGCCCTGACAGCAAGACAAAGGAGGTTCTGATTCCCCTATATACTCTTTAGTTGTCACCAGCAGGAGGAAGGAGTTCCTGATTCCTCTATTTACTGTAGACCTTTAGTTATCTCTAGAGGGATCCCTGGCAGAAGAAAGGAGGTCCTTGTTCCTCTATACAGATCTTTATTTATCACTAGAGGGATCTCCAGCAGGAGGAAGTAGGTCCTAATTCCCCTATATAGATCTTTAGTTATCTTTAGAGGGATCTCCAGCAGGAGGAAGAAGGTCCTGATTCCTCTATACAGATCTTTATCACTAGAGAGTTCACCAGCAAGAGAATGGAGATCCTGATTCCCCATTATAGATAATTAGGTGTCACCATCAGAAGGAATGAGGTCTTGATTCCACTACATGGTTATTTAGTAAAATCTAATTTAGAATACTGTGTCCAGGGCCGGATTTACTCTCTCTGATGCCCCAAGGCCAGGTTCCTCAATGTGCCCCGCCCCCCTTCCCCATGGTGAATGGCAGGCCTGCAGGCTGCATACATGTGATCTCTGTGACATCGCCAAAATCACTTGTACAAAACAAGCGGTGGCTTCCCCGCTGTACATTTAGCTCTGCTTGCCCAAAATATCTCTTTATATAATTGCATAAATAAATTCATCATGATATATATGGATACATATGGATGAATTTATTTATGCAATTATATAAAGAGATATTTAAGGAGATATATGTTAATAAGTTATTGTCATATACACAGTATGTATCTATAGGTGATCTAGGGAGGTTTTGTACCATTTAATGATATCACTAATCTTTCATCTTTTTTAAGTATTTTAATAAAGAATATATATATTTTTATACATTAAGCGACTTGTATGTGCAATTTTGAACTGGGTCTCCTTGCATTTGATAGATGACACTTTTAAAGCCCCATTTCTCTATTTTTGTTTTTGTATTCTGTGTCCAGTTCTGGAGATCTCACTTTTGGTAAATAGTGAAGAAAAAAAAGAGAAAGCTCTGACAGATAAAACATTATCAGGTGAGACTTCAGGAACTTAATATGTACGGTGATGAGGAAAGAAGACATTGGGAGGACATGAATGAAACCTCTAAACACACAAAGAGTGCAAATAAAGTTCAGGAGAGCAGTATCTTCAATATGATGCTAGGATCAAGAACATGGGGACAGGACCTCAAACTAGCAGGAGAAAAGTTCAAAATGAATCTTAGAAACCATTATTTTCCCAAAACTGCTGCTTGGAACAGACTTCCAGCAAAGGAAGTGAATCGATCAGCGATAAAAAAAAAAAACCATGCTGAAGAGAAACCTAGGTCTATACTCAGACATAAATGTTTACAAAAAGAAAAAAAGTTAAACATTTTAAAAAATGGGGCAGATAGACCACTTTTGTCTTTTGTGCCATCGTTCTTCTATGTTTCTATACTTCAACGAGACATAATTCTATAAAGTATAACAACACTCATCTACTATAAATAGAAAAAAAATACATTAAAGTGGATCTAAAGTCTACTGTGCCTATCTCCACTCCAGCGATTGCAACATCTTAGAGGGTTTGCTGAATGCTCTTCACAAAGCTTTCATGCAAAAAAAATAGGTCACTCACGGAAACTGAAGTCCCCTCTTATGATTTGAGTATAGGTCCCTTTTAAAAGCTTGTGGGTGGGTGGGCGGTGGTTGTTGTTATGACTGTTTTCCAACGTTTTTCCCCTATGTGGTGGAATATGAAATAGAGTACGTAAATAAAATTACCTTGTTTCTGAAAGACATAGATTAAAAAGTATGTATGAGTGATTTTTCATTAGAATAATCCACTTACTGGAAGGGAGAGTAGCTTGTTATATGACTGATCTACCGTATGTTGCATTAGAGGCATGACAGAAAGAAAGATTTGTTTTATATTCAGCAAAAAAGCCAACATTCAGCCAACTCATTTACATAAAACAGCAAGTTTGCAAAAAAAAAGGAGAAAAGTCCAAACTTTTGCAGTGTTATTCGTCTTTACCTGCTATAACAATCCACAATCAACGTATTTACCGACCCTCAAGGTCAATGCACCACGTCCCCAAATATTAAAGGGTCATTAAACCCTCAGTGGTTTTTGCATATTTCTACAGCACCTCACATTGTAGTCAATCATATACAATGTTTTGGAAAGGATAATGTGTACTGACTTCAACACGTTTCACAGACAACGTCTGCTTGCTCAGGAATTGCAATAAAAATATCAAGGTGAACATTCAATAATTGAAGCTGCAGACTGTGGAATAGTACCCCTCCAGCCTTGTGGCTCCGAACTCAAAATGTTCTCTGATCACATATATTGTATATAGGTGCCTCAAAGGGGTGGTCACTTTGTGGTCACCCAATGGATGTGTTCACAAATGGGGAAAAAAGAAGATGCTTTTAAATCTGACTGTGATCAACTGTTTGCCTATAGCTTTAAAAATACAGAAGGAAAGTAAAGGAAAAGGGAATGGGAAAGGAAAGGGAAGGAAATGGGAAGATGGCTGACATGAGGTGGGTCATTCACAAAGCTAGCCGAAGGATCAGCCGTAGCTCGGCTGATCCTTCGGCTAGCTTCGGCCGCAGGAGCCCTTCAGTTCAGTAGAACCGAAGGGCTGCTGTACAGGCTGTTCACTATAGCCCGTACAGCTCCTGAAGTTGGCCGAGCGGCTCAGTCGAGCTGAAGACATATGCTTCGGCTCGACTGAGCCGAGGTGTAACCCGAAGCGGGCCAAAAGCCTCGCAACTGACAGCTAGGTGGAGCCAGCCATGATCTCACGGCTGGCTCTGGCCAGTTGCAATGACAGATCAGCGTCGCCAGGTTACCTGGGGACACTGAACCCTCATTACACAATGACAACTTGGCGGAACCGGCCATGGTCTCAAGGCTGGCTCCGCCTAGTTGCAATGACAGACGTACACGGACATCCAGAACTTAGACATGTCCTTTAAAGTAACACTCTACTCAGGAGCTGAATTTAAAAAATGCATTCAAGTACCTTAACTATTAACAAAAATGTATCTTATTTCTGTATCACTCGGCTGCAGATCCTCAAATCATCTCTGAATTGGTGCCGACACTGTCCTTCCTTCTGGAGGGGGGCTACTTTTGTTCCCCATGGTCCCTGTGTGTGTTGTAAAGTAGCCACCGCACCAAAATCACTCCAGTGATGGATTACAATATCATGTTTAGTTCACTAATTTGTATTGAGATTGTAGTCCCAGTGGTGTCACAAGTGGGGTGACACCATATGAGGAGTGATGATCATGGACCGAAAGCCCAACAGTTGCAGAACAGATGAGGGGACCCGGCGACATACCTTATCTTGCCGGGTGAACATTCCCTCCTCTCTCTCTCATCCCCTCCTCCCTCGACCAAGATGGCAGGTATCACCAAGATGGCTGATGATATCATCGCACACACACGTGATGATGTCACACGCATGTGCAATGATGTCATGGTGGGGTGTCACCCAGTACCCACTCTGGGTGACACCCGGCCTCGGGATGCCCCTGTGTAGTCAATCACGGGGGTGAGCTTGGAGCAGAATGACAGGGAAGTGAGCTAACATTGTTGTTTACACACAGCAGAGAAAAATCAGTTCACCAGGCTGACTTTCTCGGGACTGGGTGGACAGAAATGGAAATCCTTTGGCAAGTAGAACAGCTTCCATATATGTAATTCATCTGTGTACTTCACTTTTTGCCTGAGTGGAGGTCTAATATTCTGCTACAGCCTGAACAAGATACATTGAATGATAGATAGATAGATAGATAGATAGATAGATAGATAGATAGATAGATAGATAGATAGATACCGTATTTTCTGGCGTGTAAGACAACTTTTTATACTTAAAAACATCCCCCGAAAATCGCTGGATGTGCGGTAATACTGTATGTACAGTAGCTTCGGCTACATACAGTATACCGCGCTGAGCCAATCACGGCGAGCGATGTACACAACCTCTGCCAATCCGAGCAGGCTTTGTATCCATTAATAGAATACATCGCTCGCCGTGATTGGCTCAGCCCGGTATACTGTATGTAGCCGAAGCTACCATACATACAGTATTACCGCACATCCAGCGGGCTGACAGATTAGTGGTTGTATTTAAACAAAATGGCTGGTAGACAAGACCATCATGGTTCCAGCAAGAAGGAAATATGAACCAATATGAATAAAATATGAACCAAAATATAAATAAAACCTATGTTTTAACTGGAAAATTAGGGGGTCATCTTATACACGCAGTCGCCTTATGCGCCAGCAAATACGATAGATAGATAGATAGATAGATAGATAGATAGATAGATAGATAGATAGATAGATAGATAGATAGATAGATAGATAGATAGATAGATAGATAGATAGATTGTAGAGTCCAGAAGATAGATAGATAGATAGATAGATAGATAGATAGATAGATAGATAGATAGATAGATAGATAGATAGATAGATAGATAGATAGATAGATAGATAGATAGATAGATAAAGATGCTGTTACATTTGTCTATATCTTTCCTTTAAACATTTGCAATTGCTTATTTTTTCAGAGTCAACAGAATCTTGACGTACAGTAGTATAACTTGTCCTGGCTCCAGTTCTGAAATAATAAACCCATAAAGGAGATAATTGCTACACTTTTGTTCTGTGACTTCCGCTCATCCCGTGAGATTTTCCACCGTTAACATTCCATTTTCTCAGATTTCACGATTCACAGCAAACACCAACCAGTGCGCATATTAAAATGATAGAAATTAAGTTGCACCAGTTTACATTTGCATTTTATAATTGGTTCACAAACTGCGCATAAGCTTTATCTTGCCCTTGTTTTATTACATTTAAAAAAATTCAGGTTAAAAAATATATATTTTTTTCTTCTGTCTAAATATGAAACATGTTTTAGTGAAACAGAACCAATCATTTTTTTTTCTTAATAATAAATTTAATTCCAGAAAATTGCCAGTGGCAAAACAGCTAGAGAGCCAGCTGTAAAAAAAATATATATAAATAAATAAAATGGTTAGTTTTAATATATGCTTCTGGCAGGTTTTCCATTGAAATTGCAGAACAGTGTTCAATATTAGTTGCTACAAAAGAAAAGAATTGTATAAAGATATTATATTGGATGTGGTTTGTTACCTTGTTTTGGCCTCGGAGATGTAACAATGAAATAGAAAAACAAAAACAAGTTACCGCAGTTCTTTTTATAATCAATATTGTATATATTGTATAAGTATTCATTTTGGGTTTGTAATGTTAATGATGATGTATAATTTACAGATTCTTGGACACGATGGGAATGTCGTTGCTGAAAGCATTCTTGTTGGATGACTGCTGTGTAATATTTAAATAATAGGAGTCAGAAACCTATCGTAGTTCAGGGTTAGTATAGAATGTGCTCTGCTTTGGAGGTGCCTTAAATTACTGATGAACAACTGAATCTTAAATAAGTGTTGGGTTTATTTACAAATAGGGATATACATTCATTCTAATTATAATGAAGGGAATTGGAGAGGGGATTGGAGGGGGTCAGTAGGGATAGGAATTGAGGTTAGGATCCTTCAGCTAGCAACCACATTCTCTCTCTCATTCACACATGCCATGGGTTTTTCTCTCCAGCAGGTCTCAGCGAATCATATTCTTTATTGTAGAGTCCAGAAAGACTTGTCTTGTCCAGGAGGTCACAAAGGTCACCATTGTTCCTACTTGTGAGCTAGGTTTGTGCAGATGATCACACAGGAAGAAGGTTCCATCATATGTCCCTGCCTCCATCCCTGCATTACTGACACAGGTGTGGGCAGTAAATACCAGCAGGGGGTTGGGTTCATCCCAGGAGATAAGACAGTCCAGCAAATCTTCATTCATCAGCATCCCTGCCCCCAAAAACTCTTTGATGGTCATTTGCGTATCACACAGCCACATGCTGATTCAGTTCAGGATATCAAGGAACACTTTTATATTAAAGTTGCATCATAGATGTAATTTTTATCGATTCCAACAGTTAGTCTGATAGTTTTACCCCTTGACTCTCTCACAGCTTTCAATAAACGTCCATAGTCCAAACAATCATGATATTTCCTCCCCGCGTGCAACTTTTCCATTGAGATTGATATTAGACATGTGTGAAAGCAAAAAAAAATGTTTTGTTTCAATTTGTTTTGGATGTTTCCCTATTTAGTTTTTCAGGATACGAAAGTCAACCTTAGGTCCGCTCCTCTGCTTATCGACATCAGGCAGTAGGCGGAGCAATAACCAGTCTGTTATTGGCTATTGCAATTTCCAATAGCCAATAGCAGAATGGCTATTGCTCCTGCAGAGGAACAGACCTGAGAGAGAAAGTTCTCTCTCAGGTTCGCTCCTCTGTGATTGACATCAAACAGTGGGCAGGTGCATTAGCCAGCCTGCTATTGGCTATTTCTATTTGTACCACTCACCCCCTAAGGAGCCCCTAGAATACCCAGGTCATCCACAGCCTGTCTAGGGGATTTTGGTAACAAACTGCCCCACTAGCATTAGCTGCCCTCTTCTAGTAACTAACAGAGCTGAGATCTAGGCCCAACGTGTGATGCGGAAGAACTTTATCATAACATTTGAGATGAGAGAGAGGGTTTAGGGCTTAGCACATCCATGAGAAAAATAGACAGACTCCAGACTCACCGGTCCCTTTCAGATTCCATTGGTGCACACGCTGACACTACGTAATATAAGCAAGAGTTGAATAGGGACAGGTACAGAATCTTCAGTAGGAGAGACACCAGACTTGCTCCTGAGGTTAACTCTATTCCAAGTACCTCCAGTAGCCATCAGTTTCCCTGGTTCTCCTCCTCAATCAGTAGCAAAGGCCTTCTCCAGGTTTCTTCTTCTCCAAAACCTTTCCCGCTCTCAAGCATTCCCACCCTCAGGCTTATAGGCCCTGGGGAAGGCTGGACAGCACCCAGCCCTTACTGCACACTGGGCAACCCAGAACTGGACTGAGCACCTGGCAATTCCCTGAAGTATATAAGCCCTGTCCCAGCATGCAACACTGGTTGAGAGAGACCCTCTGGCTAGTGAATGGCACACACACTCACAGTGCCCCTCATACAATGTATCACACTGCAGAAGAGTCACACTCCACTCAGGCAGGTACAATCAATGCCAGATAAATGCTGACTATAAACCAGACTCACTACAGCTCTGGCAATCACTAACAGTGTTATTCACAAAAGGGTGAAGAGTTTGGAGAAGGCAGGAGAAGGGAACAATCTAGGACCACATAGCTGAACTGGAAAGTGAGCTGAATTGGAGAATTTTTCTAAATCAGCTATTTTGTTCTAGATTGTTCACTTCTCCTGCCTTCTCCAAACTCTTCACCCTTTTGTGAATGTGAATAACCCCCTAAATTTCTAGTAGCCTCTCCACTAAAGGTGGTCGAGGTTACATAAGGAACAATTACCTGGTATTTATGACTATTCTATAAAGAATCCTTCCCACTGGATAAATACAATAGGAATACCAATGAGAAATGCTGTTTATGAAATGTTACTGGGACCGACAACAGATTTAATATCTTCTTCATTGGTTGTACTTCAATGAGTCTAATTGCTCTTAGATCATCCCCTGTTTCCATGGAACTGTCCGCGAATGCATTTAATCGGATTATGAAGTCATCGATCCCTCTCCTGAAGAAGCAGTGATCACTTCAGAAGTAATATTCTTCTAAGCAAGTAAAACTTAATTCAGCATTCCTCAAGATCGCAGTGCTTCATCTGAACACATAACCAACACAGATGCTGTCCCTGTGAAATACCATTACATGATATGTAATTTAGATGATGGGCTGGTTGAACAATTGATACACTGGGCTCAAACTATGTATGACATAGCTTTATTTTATAGACGTGTATAATATTTTTTTATCCTAATAAAGTGTTTATACTTTTATAGATAGCTGTCCAAAACTCTTCTTGGGTACCAAAAAAGTCAATTTATTTTGTGTTTCCCTTTAAACTACACGTTTTCATAAATGCTCATTCCTAATAATGTTCTTGATTTTCTTTTTTTTTATCTCCGTGCAGGTTATTGGAAGTCACTATTCCTTCTGGTGCACCAGTGTCACAGTTCACATTTAATGAAAATCACACACAGACTTTGACAAAGCTCTGGAGTCCGCTCCTCCGAATGTACCACGTTTCCTTTATTTGCAAATTGCCACTCGTAATGAAGAGGTCTGACAATAATGTAGAGCGGGAGACTATTAAACGTCTGCCCGAGGGCCCGCAGTCCATTGCCGAGCAATGATTCGCTAGCCCAAAGGAAACAAGGGCAGTAAATCATGTCCGAAAATCACATTGCTTCTATTACTCCAGAGTCCTCTTGGCATTGGACAATCTATTTGATTTTATATACTACATATCATGTTTCCTGGACATTGTTCCTAGACCAAACGTGCAAATAGCTTGTTGCTTATTTGTTAGTAAAATTATTATTTTATATTTTATTTTATTTCATAAGGTTCGTTTTATGAAGCTTTATCATACGGATTCAGATATTTATTTTAGCCATGTGACTGTTATTTTTTAATCTCATAGCACTCGGCTGAAAATAGCTGTCACTTTGTTTTTGAGAATAAGAATCTTTTCCTGGTGTGATAGCTTTGTAAATTAAGCTTTTTACATAGTTACATAGTATTTGAGGTTGAATAAAGACACAGGTCCATCGTGTTCAACCTTTATGTGTAAGTGTGTGTGTGGGTGTGTGTAGTGTGTGCATGTGTGTATATGAGTCCCTTGGGGTCTAGGGTTTTAAGAGTACCTGTACCCCTGTATGTTGCGGTCTCTAAGGAAGGTATCTAATAGATTTTTGAATGATTCAATACTCTATGCTGATACCACTGCTTGTGGCAGAGAGTTCCAAAATGTAACGCCCTCTGTGGTTAAATCTTTTCTCTACCAATTTTAGGTGGTGGCCTCTTTTGAAGTCAATTTGATCTGCGTAATACTGTAATATGTTGCAATATATTTAAGTTAATTTGAATATCATCAAGGCCATGTTTTGGTATTTGTAAGTACTTTATGTTTGTAGGCCCTAACCACCCTACTGCCACTATGAGAGACCTTCATATTCAGGTGGATGTGGTACATTTGTTCCACTATCTAGCATGCCACTAAACTGTAACAAGTAAACCTATAGCTACAGACAATAAAATTATATAATCCTGAGCTTCCATCCTGAGTGTTTGATTCTGGTCTGTGACTCCCAGAAGAGGGATCCCACTGCCCAAAACTTTAAAAACTGGAAGCAAATGGGTGATGCAATGGCTGCCCCCATATTTTGTTTAGCACATGGTACTTTTAGCCCAACCCACACAACTTCAGAATCAGGAAAAGTTGTAATTTAAGGCATCCTGTTTCCTGTATGTATCTTCCCAAGCACAGAAGACAGGTCAGAATTATATACGTTGATGCAACAAGCATGGCCCGTTAGTTCATAGAGTAATTGAAAGGTTGATGCAGCCAGTGTGTCTCCTGTTCCCTCCCTCCATATTTCAGTCATAGAAAACACTACAGTTATATACAGGTTAATGCAACAAGCATCTCCTGTGTCCTGTCTCCATATCCTAAGTGCAGAAAACAATACAAAAATGTATAGTTTGAAGAAACAAGCATGTCTCCTGTGTCCCTAGCACAGGGGTAGGCAGCCTCAGCACTCCATTTTTTGTTGGAACTACAAGCCCCATGAGGCATTGCAAGACTCAAACAGTCACGTGCTTGACTCCGAGAGATAAAGGCTTGATTTGTAATTTCCCCACAGTTGGAGTGCCAAGGTTGCCCACTCCTGCCTAGAGGAATATTTATGGGTAAAGTTGCATTATAGAGTGAAGTTGATGCAATAAGCATGCCTCCTGTGCCCTGTCTCCATACCACAGGCCCAGAAACCCTAGAGTAAATTATATGTTGATACAACAAGCAGGTCTTGTGACCCCTGACTCCATATCCCAAGTACAGAAAACAGTACACAAATATAAAGGCTGATGCAGCAAGCATCCTGTCTTCATATCACATTATAGAAAACACTACAGAAATATACAATATGATGCAACAAGCTTGTCTCCCGTGTCCTGTCTCCATATCCAAAGCACAAACACTGCAGTGATATACAGATTGATGCAACAAGTGTATCTCCTATGCCCTGTCTCTATATCACCAGTCCAGAAATCGACTCAGAGTAATATACCTGTTGATACAACAAGCATATCTCCTGTGCCCTGTCTCCATATCCAAGGCACAACAACTACAGTAAAATGGAGGTTGATGCAACTAGCAAATCTCCTATGCCCTGTCTTTATATCATAAGCCCAGAAACCCTAGAGTAGCCTTTCTCAACCAGGGTGCCTTCTGGCTTCCTCAGGGGTGCCTCAAACTTTTGCCCAGCACCACGTAAACAAATGACACTAACAGGGCCGCCGTCAGGCCCGCCCGGGACCCATACATGAGTATCGGCCGACAGTGAAGTGCGAGGAGGCGGCCGGGCCCCCGCAGCAACCGGGGATGGAGGATTGGCCCTAGCAGCGCAGGGCCCCAGCATTGCCGCTCCAGTGGCTTCAAGACAATGTGGGGTCCCATCAGCGGCGCTGCTCGTCTGAGGGCGGAAGTGATGTCACGTTGGTCATGTGACGTCACTTCCGGTCAGTCCAGCGGGTCGGGTGTGCAGGTCAGTGGCGGATCCGAGGGGGGATACGGTGCCGTCCGGAAACTGACAGGAGGATAGCGGCTCTGCTCTCCTCCCCGCCTGCCGCTCGATCATCGTGATCAAGGCAGGTGTGGAGGAGAGCGGAGCCGCTGTCCTTCTGTCAGTTTTAGGATGCAAGCAGCTGTCTGCGTGGCCGAGCGGGG
>NW_017306416.1:1831274-1831565 GCF_000935625.1 Nanorana parkeri
AGTGATCGTCTGATCACTCCAGTGTTTGTAAATAACTGGGGACACATAGTACTATGTGTCCCCAGTTATGAATGAACAGGAGTTGATTTACATCACCTCCTGTTCATTCATGAATTTCTCAATGTGAAGAAGCACTCAGTACAGAGGCTCCTCCCCATTGAGAATCTGCTTGATAGTAAATATCTTACTATCAGCAGTTTGTTGAGTGCATTCACTGAGTGCTGAGGCTGCAGAAAAAGACATTGAGGACTCTGTGTCCTCAATGTCTTTTTCTATTTCAAAAGGGAAATG
>NW_017306416.1:1834858-1839179 GCF_000935625.1 Nanorana parkeri
GGGGGATACTGGTGGTATTCAGCATCCCCCTGATTTTTATTATGATGTATTGCTGGGACTTTTAGTCCTGCATAGCTGGTAATCATTATAGAGCAATGCAGAATAGCACCAACTATGCAGGACTACAAGTCCCAGCAATGCATTATATTTTTAAGTAGGTATGCACCAGTCCCAATACTGGGCATTTTCACAAGTATTCATACTCATGAAAATGCCCCGATACTAAACGCAGATACCGGTGTTCTGTCTAGAATACCAACGTAATCGAATTTGCCAACCTCAGCATCTGCGCTAGTGCACAGACCAGTATGATCGAGGAAACCGGGATCCGTCTGAGGTTTTCCCATCACATCATCCCCCCTTCTGTTCCTCCCGGGATTGGTACGTTTACAGGCGTGCACGCCGAACGGACATGTACGCCCCGTGTGGATGAGGCCTGATGGTTTTTTTATGTTTTAAAGTGGGGTGCCACAAGACTTTGCATTCTCTATAGGGTGCCGTGACTGAAAAAAGGCTGCCCTAGAGTAATATACATGTTGATGCAACAAGCATGTCTCCTGTGTCCTGTGTAAATATCCCCGGCACAGACTAACACTAAAGTAACTACGCACATCACATCATGTTCTGCCTCTGTGACTTTGTGACAGTTCCTGAGATATGTTGCATGTTGAAAGTTGATGTAGCGGTCATCTGCTGCTACATTTAAGATCTAATGAAAAGGTCAACCACGATAAAGGAGCACTCTGTGAAGAAAGATAGGACAAGTATACTTGCATATTCCTAATTTCACCTTTTGAAGGTTATTGGAAAGGAGATTGAAAATGTAGATTGAGGTTCCGGATATCTGAATTCCGGCACCATCTGAAGGGTTAATAAAAGGCATCACTTACTTAATGTCAACAAACACGGCCTATCTGTATTTCTTCAGCAAAAAAAAAGTCTTTTGATCTGATGGCTCAGGTAAAATCTCACTTCAAATCAACAACATTTGCCCATTTTTTGTCACCCCGCAGCGCATAAATTGTCACAGCGGAATACTGATGCCGGATCTTGTCTTTCTGAAATACCTGTAGAGAATATCTAACCCGCTAAGAGACACTGACAAACACAGAGTTATTTCTAGCCAAGTCATTTGCGAGAACTTTCAAAGCGTCGCTGAAGCATGTACCCAAGCGACGTATTTTTAGAAGTTTCCGGAAAGCAGCGGTAAAACTGCAAACTTAAAAGTTCTAACATACTCGGCACCACTACACTGGAGGACAGAGAGCATTAGATGTGCTCACTCCCGATGAATTTACATCCCTTTAGCGAATAGTTTGTCTGGTTGCTGGGCGAGTGCATGATAGTCAGAGGTCCCAGGCAGAAATAACTGTTTTTTAAAAGCAGAAGCGTGAAAAATGTAAACACTTAAAGACGTATTAATCTCTCAAACTTCAGTTCAATAATGAATCCAGATCAAACAAATATACATTTAAAGTATTTATTTATAGTCATCATGTTTTCGAACAGCTCCAACTCTCTCAGATCGGCTTCGGTGAACTTCCTGTCCAGTACAACATCACAAGGGACAGAGCCCCCATTTTTTTTTTTTTTAATAACACTTTCTGTCTGGTTTCTTGGTACCCTGACAGTATGCATGGGACTTGAATCCTGACAAGGAGATAAGGTAGGACTTAGAAAGGAAGAAAGAAAGAAAGAAAGAAAGAAAGAAAGAAAGAAAGAAAGAAAGAAAGAAAGAAAGAAAGAAAGAAAGAAGGAAATAAAGAAAGAAAGTATGAAGTGAAACCAGGGAGAATTGAAAGGAAAGTAGTAAAAAGGAAGGTAGAATGGAAAGCTAGAATGTCATTAATACGCCCCATTAAAATTCTCACCATGCTCTTCTAGAAAACATCTGGCAATGTATGTTGGAATTTATAATCCCCCGGATGCTAGTTGACAACAAGATGCCTAAGTCTGCTCAAAATAAAAATTTCAAGTGTATGTCAAGCCGAAAACTAGTTCTAATTCTGGACAGAGTAGGAACAGATTAGAACTCCTGTCAGGTTGTACCTACTATCCACAGCCCCATTAGATATATTTACCTTCACTTCCTGCCCTTCTAACAACAGTTTATCCAGACAGGAAGTAAGGGAAAATCTGTAACAGGGACATTGTCAGAAATAAAAAACTATCAGGGGTTTTATTATGACCCTCTACTAAAGAAAAGCATTTTTATTTCCTGTTTATTTTCTGTGTTGCTGTTGGAGAGCTCCCCTTAATTTCTGTCTTCCTGAATCCTTCCCCACACCATCCCAAAAAATGTTTGGTTGGATGTACATTTTAAGTTTCTGTGAATTTCTGTTGTCATACTACTTTACAGTGACAGTGACTTATTTTCATTTAGTGGAACAAATGAGGCATTTAAGAGGGTTGTTCACAAAGCTGCTGAAGGATCCAGCCGTAGCTTCGGCTGATCCTTTGCCTAGCTTCGGTTATGGGAGGGCTGCTATACGGGCTATTCACTATAGCCCGTACAGCTCCCAAAGTTGGCCGAGTGGCTCGGTCAAGCCCAAGGTATATGCCTTGGCTCGCCTGAGCCGAGCTGGAATCTGAAGCCATTGGCCGGCTGAAAGCCTGCTACTGACAGCTGGGCGGAGCCAGCTGTCATCTCACGGCTGGCTCCGGCCACTTGCAATGACCGATCCCCTGGTTACCGTAATATTATGGCGGCTCCACCGAGTTCTCAGTGTGTAATGACAGTTCAGCGTTACCTGGTAACCAGGGGATGCTGAACTGTCATGAGAGCTTAGCAGAGCTGGCGGTGATATCAAAGCTGGCTCTGCTAAGCTCTCATCGCAATGACAGATCAGCATCCCCTGGTTAGTAGGTAACCAGGGGACGCTGATCTGTCATTGCGATGAGAGCTTAGCAGAGCCAGCTTTGATATCACCGCCAGCTCTGCTAAGCTCTCATTGTAATGACAGCTGGTTCCGGCCAATAGAAAACAGTTGGGCGAAGCTAGCTGTCACTGCTAGCTCCGCCCAATCATTTTCGATTTTTGTTCTCCTTTTTTTACCTGGTTTTCTATTCTGCTCGGTACCACAGAGATACCGAGCAGAATAGCCAAGCCGAATGCCGCTCAGCGGGATTCGGCTATTCACTCACTGCTGTTCGGCCCCTATGAGAATAGGCTGAACAGCAGTGAGTAGCCTGCCGGAGGTTCAGCTTAGCCGATCCAGATGTTGGATTGGGTGAGTGGAACTCCTTCTGAGCATGTTCGGCCGACCCAAACCCAGCCGAAGCAAGCCAATGTACGGCTGATTTCAGTCGGTGTATGGCTGAAATCAGCCGTACAAGCCTGAATTGAATAGCTGAACTGCGTTCGGCTCACTTCACTTCGGGTCGGTTAATCACACGGCTGCCTTCGGCAGCTTTGTGAATAACTCTCTATGTGTTAAGTTGGCCATACACTGCTCCAATTTCTGGGTCTTGCTGATTTGGCCAAAATCGAGTGATGTGTGATCTCCTCGGGGCCCCCCTGTTTAACAAAGTCGATCTTTCAATTGACTTTTGTGGACGGTGCCAGTATGAGCATTCTTGGATGAATCAGCTGCAGCCACTTTTCGGATATTCTGACACTGCAACACTCAGAATTGTCAGAATACGATAGCCTGGCAGAGAAGATTCCCCCATTCACGCTTTAGAATAGATGGAGGAACCAAACATTTTTTGTCACGTTCAGCTGGTGGGACTATTGAGAAAAAATTAGGTGTATAGGCAGCTTTAGGGCAGTTTAATTACCTCAATAAGGTTGTGCCTTCATTTTTAGTCTCTACAACAATGATAATACTCATACACCATGCCTTAGATCAGCCTTTCTCAACCTGGGTGCCTAACACCGTGGGGTGCCTTGTGGCTTCCTCAAAATTCCACATTTTGTGGTAGTGTGTCTGTGATGTGAAGAATGGGTGAACTCTGATTTCAAGAGGCTTCTGATGTGAAGGGGTCTCCTAATGTAAAGGGGGAACTCTAATGTGAAAGGGGGGGACTCTTATGTGAAAGTGGGGCTTCTGATGTGTAAGGGGGCTTCTGATGTAAAGGGAGAACTCTGATGTGAAAGAAGTGGGGCTTCTGATGTGAAGGGGCTTCCTAATGTAAAGGGGAACTCTAATGTGAAAGGGGACTCTGATATGAAAGTGGGGCCTCTGATCTGAAGGGGACTCCTAATGTAAAGGGGGAACTCTAATCTGAAAGGGGGGGACTCTGATATGAAAGTGGGACTTCTGATGTGAAGGGGCTTCCTAATGTAAAGGGGAACTCTAATTTGAAAGGGGGGGGGGGG